>NW_026736710.1:0-61000 GCF_949786415.1 Peromyscus eremicus | reverse complement strand
GAACAAAAGATCTGTGCTTCCTACACACATGGCCATTTCTAGTTCAGTTCTGCTTAGGAACCTGACAGGGACAGTAGATTTTCTTCAGACCAATACACTGTACTTGGTGGGAGTTGACGCCAGTGCTATTTGCACTGTGTATGGCAATTCGAGCGCAATAATGACTCTTCTTACCAGAAAACAACTCTTGCTCCTAGTACCAAAAATTGCATGTGACTCAACTCCATTTAGGACTGGGAAACAAACGCGAGCTCGCCTTACAAGAAACACACACTGCTTTTGAGAAAAGAGCACTCTTTTACTCTACTGTGTTTCCTATGGAGTCCAAACACTGAGCTTGCTCAGAACAAAAGAACTGTGCTTCCTACACACACGGCCATGTATAGTTCAATTCTGCTTAGTAAACTGACAAGAACAGTAGATCCTCTTCACTCAAATACACTGTACTTGGTGGGAACAGACGCCAGTGCTATTTGCCCTGTGTATGACAATGGCAACACAATAGTGACTCTTCTTACCAGAAAACAACTCTTACTCGTAGGACCAGAAAGTGCATGTGATTCAACTCCATTTAAAACTGGGAAACAAAAGCTAGCTCGCCTTACAAGAAAAACACTCTGCTTTTGATAAAAGAGCACTCTTCTACTCTACTGTGTTTCCTATGGGGTCCAAACAGTGAGCTTGCCTAGAACAAAAGAACTGTGCTTCCTACAAACACGGACCATATCTAGTTCAACTCTGCTGAGGAAACTGACAAGAACAGTAGCTCCTATTCAGTCCAATACACTGTACTTGCTTTGAACAGACGCGAGTGCTATTTGGACTGTGTATGGCATTTGGAGCGCAATAGTGACTCTTCTTACCAAAAAACAACTCTTGCTCGTAGGACCAATAACTGCATGTGACTCAACTCCATTTAGGACTGGGAAACAAATGCTAGCTCGCCTTACAAGAAACACACTCTCCTTTTGAGAAAAGAGCACTCTTCTACTCTACTGTGTTTCCTATAGGGCCAGAACAGTGAGCTTGCTCAGAACATAAGAACTGTGCTTCCTACACACACGGGCCATACCTAATTCAACTCTCCTTAAGAAACTGTCAAGAACAGTAGCTCCTATTCAGTCTGATACACTGTAATTGCTGGGAACAGACACCAGTGCTTTTTGCACTGAGTATGGCAATGGCAGCGCAATCGTGACTCTCCTTACCAGAAAACAACTCTTCCTCTTAGGACCAGAAACTGCATGGGATTCAACTCCATTTAGGACTGGGAAACAAAGGGTAGCTCGCCTTACAAGAAACACACTCTGCTTTTGAGAAAAGAACGCTCTTCTACTCTACTGTGGTTCCTATGGGGTCCGAAGAGTGAGCTTGCTCAGAACAAAAGAACTGTGCTTCCTACACACACGGGCCATATCTAGTTCAACTCTGCTTAAAAAACTGACAAGAACCGTAGCTCCTCTTCAGTCCAATACACTGTACTTGCTGGGAACAAATGGGAGTGCTATTTGCACTGTGTATGGCAATGGGAGCACAATGGTGACTCTTCTTACCAGAAAACAACTCTTGCTCTTAGGACCAGAAACTGCATGTGATTCAACTCCATTTAGGACTAGGAAACTAACACTAGCTCGCCTTACAAGAAACACACTCTGCTTTTGAGAAAAGAGAACTCTTCTACTCTACTGTATTTCCTATGGGGTCCGAATAGTGAGCTTGCACAGAACACAAAAACTGTGCTTCCTACCCACACCGCCATACCTAGTTCAATTCCTCTTAGGAACCTGACAAGAACAGTAGATCCTCTTCAGTCCAATAAACTGTACTTGCTGGGAACAGACGCCAGTGCTATTTGTCCTGTGTATGGCAATGGCAGCTCAATAGTGACTCTTATTACCAGAAAACAACTCTTGCTCTTAGGACCGGAAACTGCATGGGATTCAACTCCGTTTAGGACTGGGAAACAAACGCTAGCTAGCCTTACAAGAAACACACTCTGCTTTTGAGAAAAGAGCACTCTTCTACTCTACTGTGTTTCCTATGGGGTCCAAACAGTGAGCTTGCTCAGAACAAAAGAACTGTGCTTCCTATACACACGGATCATATCTAGTTCAACTCTGCTTAGGAACCTGACAAGAACAGTAGCTCCTCTTCAGTCCAATACACTGTACTTGCTGGGAACAGACGCGAGTGCTATTTGCACTGTGTATGGCAATGTGTGCACAATAGTGACTCTTCTTACCAGAAAACAACTCTTGCTCATAGGAGCAGAAACTGCATGTGATTCAACTCCATTTAGGACTAGGAAACAAACGCTAACTCGCCTTACAATAAACACACTCTGCTTTTGAGAAAAGAGCACTATTCTACTCTACTGAGTTTCCTATGGGGTCCAAACAGTGAGCTTGCTCAGAACAAAAAAAACTGTGCTTCCTACACACACCGCCATACCTAGTTCAACTCTGCTTGGAAACTGACAAGAACAGTAGCTCCTATTCAGTCCAATACACTGTACTTGCTGGGAACAGACACGAGTACCATTTGTAATGTGTATGGCAATGGGAGCGCAATAGTGACTTTCCTTACCAGAAAACAACTCTTGCTCGTAGGACCAGAAACTGCATGTGATTCAACTCCATTTAGAACTGGGATACAAATGCTAGCTCGCCTTAATGACACACACTGCTTTTGAGAAAAGAGCACTCTTCTACTCTACTGTTTTTCCTATGGTGTCCAAACAGTGAGCTTGCTCAGAACGAAAGAACTGTGCTTCCTACACACATGGGCCATATCTACTTCAACTCTGCTTAGGAAACTGACAAGAACAGTAGCTCCTCTTCAGTCCAATACACTGTACTTGCTGGGAACAGACAAGAGTGCTATTTGCACTGTGTATGGCAATGGGAGCACAATAGTGACTTTCCTTTCCAGAAAACAACTCTTGCTCATAGGACCAGAAACTGCATGTGATTCAACTCCATTTAGGACTAGGAAGCAAACGCTAGCTCGCCTTACAAGAAACACACTCTGCTTTAGAGAAAAGAGCACTCTTCTACTCTACTGTGTTTCCTATAGGGCCAGAACAGTGAGCTTGCTCAGAACAAGAGAACTGTGGTTGCTACATACACGGGCCATATTTTGTTCAACTCTGCTTTGGAAACTGACAAGAAGAGTAGCTCCTCTTCAGTCCAAAACACTGTACTTGCTGGGAAGAGACGGGAGTGCTATTTTCACTGTGTATGGCAATTGGAGCACAATAGTGACTCGTCTTACCAGAAAACAACTCTTGCTCGTGTAAAAAAAACTGCATGTGACTCAAATCCATTTAGGACTGGGAAACAAACTCTAGCTCGCCTTACAAGAAACACACTCTGCTTTTGAGAAAAGAGCACTCTTCTACTCTACTGTGTTTCCTATCGGGTCCGAACACTGAGCTTGCTCAGAACAAAAAACTGTGCTTCCTACACACACGACCATAACTACTTCAACTCTGCTTATTAACCTGACGAGAACAGTAGATCCTCTTCAGTCCAATACACTGTACTTGCTGGGAACAGACGGGAGTGCTATTTGTCCTGTGTATGGCAATGGCAGCGCAATAGTGACTCTTCTTACCAGAAAACAACTCTTGCTCGTAGGACCAGAAACTGCATGGGATTCAACTGCATTTAGGACTGGGAAACAAATGCTAGCTCGCCTTACATGAAACACACTCTGCTTTTGAGAAAAGAGCACTCTTCTACTCTACTGTGTTTCCTATGGTGTTTGAACAGTGAGCTTGCTCAGAACAAAAGAACTGTGCTTCCTACACACATGGGCCATATCTAGTTAAACTCTGCTTAGGATACTGACAAGAACAGTAGCTCCTATTCAGTCCAATACACTGTACTTGCTGGGAACAGACGCGAGTGCTATTTGCACTGTGTATGGCAATTGGAGCACAATAGTCACTCGTCTTACCAGAAAACAACTATTTCTTGTGTAAAAAAAACTGCATGTGACTCAAATCCATTTAGGACTGGGAAACAAACTCTAGCTCGCCTTACAAGAAACACACTCTGCTTTTGAGAAAAGAGCACTCTTCTACTCCACTGTGTTTCCTATAGGGCCAGAACAGTGAGCTTGCTCAGAACAAAAGAACTGTGCTTCCTACACGCACCGGCCATATCTAGTTCAACTCTTCTTAAGAAACTGAGAAGAACAGTAGCTCCTCTTCAGTGCAATGCACTGTACTTGCTGGGAACAGACGGGAGTGCTATTTGTACTGTGTATGGCAATGGGAGCACAATAGTGACTTTCCTTACCAGAAAACAACTGTTGATCATAGGACCAGAAACTGCATGTGATTCAACTCCATTTAGAACTGGGAAACAAATGCTAGCTCGCCTTACAAGAAACACACTCTGCTTTTGAGAAATGAGCACTCTTCTACTCTACTGTGTTTCCTATGGGGTCCGAACAGTGAGCTTGCTCAGAACAATAAACTGTGCTTCCTACACACACGACCATATCTACTTCAACTCTGCTTATTAACCTGACAAGAACAGTAGATCCTCTTCAGTCCAATACACTGTACTTGCTGGGAACAGACGCCAGTGCTATTTGTCCTGTGTATGGTAATGGCAGCGCAATAGTGACTCTTCTTACCAGAAAAATACTCTTGCTCGTAGGACCAGAAACTGCATGGGATTCAACTCCGTTTAGGAATGGGAAACAAACGCTAGCTCGCCTTACAAGAAACACACTCTGCTTTTGAGAAAAGAGCACTCTTCTACTCTACTGTGTTTCCTATGGGGTCCAAACAGTGAGCTTGCTCAGAACAAAAGAACTGTGCTTCCTACACACACGGACCATATGTAGTTCAACTCTTCTTAGGAAACTGACAAGAACAGTAGATCCTCTTTAGTCCAAACAGTGTACATGCTGGAAACAGACGCCAGGGCTATTTTCCCTGTGAATGAAAATGGGAGCTCAATAGTGACTCTTCTTACCAGAAAAATACTCTTGCTCGTAGGACCAGAAACTGCATGTGATTAAACTCCATTTAGGACTGGTAACCAAGCACTAGCTCGCCTTACAAGAAAAGAACTCTGCTTTTGAGAAAAGAGCACTCTTCTACTCTACTGTGTTTCCTATGGGGTCCGAACAGTGAGCTTGCTCAGAACAAAAGAACTGGGCTTCCTACACACACGGGCCATATCTAGTTCAACTCTGCTTAGGAAACTGACAAGAACAGTTGATCCTCTTCAGTTTAATACACTGTACTTGCTGGGAACAGACGCGAGTGCTATTTGTACTGTGTATGGCAATGGGAGTGCAATAGTGATTCTTCTTACCAGAAAACATCTCTTGCTCATAGGACCAAAAACTGCATGTGACGCAACTCCATTTAGGACTGGGAAACAAACGCTAGCTCGCCTTACAAGAAACACACTCTGCTTTTGAGAAAAGAGCACTCTTCTACTCTACTGTGTTTCCTATAGTGACAGAACAGTGAGCTTGCTCAGAACAAAAGGACTGTGCTTCCTACACACACGGGCCATATCTAGTTCAACTCAGCTTAGGAAACTGACATGAACAGTAGCTCCTCTTCAGTCCAATACACTGTACTTAATGGGAACAGACGCGAGTGCTATTAGCACTGTGTATGGCAATGGGAGCGCAATAGTGACTTTCCTTACCAGAAAACAACTCTTGCTCATAGGACCAAAAACGGAATGTGATTCAACTCCATTTAGGACTGGGAAACAAATGCTAACTCGCCTTACAAGAAACACACTCTGCTTTTGAGAAAGAGCACTCTTCTACTCTACTGTGTTTCCTGTGTGGTCCGAACAGTGACCTTGCTCAGAACAAAGGAACTGTGCTTCCTACACACACGGGCCATATCTAGTTCAACTCTGCTTAGGAAACTGACAAGAACAGTAGATCCTCTTCAGTCCAATACACTGTATTTGATGGGAACAGACGCGAGTGCTATTTGCACTGTGTATGGCTATTGGAGCACAATAGTGACTTCCTTACCAGAAAACAACTCTTGATCTTAGGACCAAAAACTGCATGTGACTCAACTCCATTTAGGACTGGGAAACAAACGCTAGCTTGCCTTACAAGAAACACACTCTGCTTTTGAGAAAAGAGCACTCTTCTACTCTACTGTGTTTCCTATAGGGCCAGAACAGTGAGCTTGCTCAGAACAAAAGGACTTTACTTCCTACACACACGGGCCATATCTAGTTCAACTCTGTTTAGGAAACTGACATGAACAGTAGCTCCTCTTCAGTCCAATACACTGTACTTTCTGGGAACAGACGTGAGTGCTATTTGCCCTGTGTATGACAATGGGAGCGCAATAGTGACTCTTCTTACCAGAAAACAACACTTGCTCGTAGGACCAGAAACTGCATGTGACTCAACTCCATTTAGGACTGGGAAACAAACGGTAGCTCACCTTACAAGAAACACACTCTGCTTTTGAGAAAAGAGCACTCTTCTACTCTACTGTGTTTCCTATGGGGTCTGAACAGTGACCTTGCTCAGAACAAAGGAAATGTGCTTCCTACACACACGGGCCATATCTAGTTTGACTCTGCTTAGGAAACTGACAAGAACAGTAGCTCCTCTTCAGTCCAATACACTGTACTTGCTGGGAACAGACGCGAGTGCTATTTGCACTGTGTATGGCAATTGGAGCACAATAGTGACTTTCTTACCAGAAAACAACTCTTGCTCGTAGGACCAAAAACTGCATGTGACTCAACTCCATTTAAGACTGGGAAGGAAACGATAGCTCGCCTTACAGGAAACACACTTTGCTTTTTGAAAAGAGCACTCTTCTACTCTACTGTGTTTCCTATAAGGCCAGAACAGTGAGCTTGCTCAGAACAAAAGAACTGTGCTTCCTACAAACACGGCCATATCTAGTTCAATTCTGCTTAGGAAACTGACAAAACAGTAGATCCTCTTCAGTCCAATACACTGTACATGCTGGGAACAGACGCCAGTGCTATTTGCCCTGTGTATAACAATGGGAGCACAATAGTGACTCTTCTTACCAGAAAACATCTCTTGCTCGTACGACCAGAAACTGCATGTGACTGAACTCCATTTAGGACTGGGAAACCAACGCTAGCTCGCCTTACAAGAAACACACTCTGCTTTCGAGAAAGGAGCACTCTTCTACTCTACTGTTTTTCTTAAAGGACCAGAACAGTGAGCTTGCTCACAACAAAAGAACTGGGAATCCTACACACGCGCCATATCTAGTTCAATTCTGCTTAGGAAACTGACAAGAACAGTAGATCCACTTTAGTTCAATACACTGTACATGCTAGGAACAGACGCCAGTGCTATTTGCCCTGTGTATGACAATGGGAGCACAATAGTGACTCTTCTTATCAAAAAACAACTCTTGCTTGTAGGACCAGAAACTCCATGGGATTCAACTCCATTTAGGACTGGGAAACAAACGCTAGCTCGCCTTACAAGAAACACACTCTGCTTTTGAGAAAAGGGCACTCTTTTACTCTACTGTATTTCCTATGGGGTCCGAACAATGTGGCAGCTCAGAACAAAAGAACTGTGCTTGCTACACACATGGGCCATATCTAGTACAACTCTGCTTACGATACTGACAAGAACAGTAGCTCCTCTTCAGTCCGATACACTGTACTTGCGGGGAACAGATGCCAGTGCTATTTGCACTGTGTATGGGAATGGGAGCGCAATAGTGACTTTCCTTACCAGAAAACAACTCTTGCTCTTAGGACAAGAAACTGAATGTCATTCAACTCCATTTAGGACTGGGAATCAAACACTAGCTCGCCGAACAGGAAACACACTCTGCTTTTGAGAAAAGAGCACTCTTATACTCTACTGTGTTTCTTATGGGGTCCGAACAGTGAGCTTGTTCAGAACAAAAGAACTATGCTTCCTACACACACGGGACATACATAGTTCAACTCTGCTTAGGAAACTGACAAGAACAGTAGCTCCTCTTCAGTCCATTACACTGTACTTGCTCGGACCAGACACGAATGCTATTTGCACTGTGTATGGCAATGGGAGAGCAATAGTGACTTTCGTTACCAGAAAACAACTCTTGCTCGTAGGACCAAAAACTGCATGTGACTCAACTCCATTTAGGAATGGGAAACAAACGGTAGCTCGCCTTACAAGAAACACACTCTGCTTTTGAGAAAAGAGCACTCTTCTACTCTAACCTGTTTTCTATAGTGCCAGAACAGAGAGATTGCTCAGAACAAAAGAACTGTGCTTCCGAAACACACGGCCATATCTAGTTCAATTCTGCTTAGGAAACTGACAAGAACAATAGATCCTCTTCAGTCCAATACACTGTACATGCTGGGAACCGACGCCAGTGCTATTTGCCCTGTGTATAACAATGGGAGCACAATAGTGACTCTTCTTACCAGAAAACATCTCTTGCTCGTAGGACCAGAAACTGCATGTGACTCAACTCCATTTAGGACTGGGAAACAAACGCTACTTCGCTTTACAAGAAACACACTCTGCTTTCGAGAAAGGAGCACTCTTCTACTCTACTGTTTTTCTTATAGGGCCAAAACAGTGAGATTGCTCAGAACAAAAGAACTGTGCTTCCTACACACACGGGCCATATCTATTTAATTCTGCTTAGAAAACTGACAGGAACAGTAGATCCTCTTCAGTCCAATACACTGCAATTGCTGGGAACAGACGCGAGTGCTATTTGCCCTGTGTATGTCAATGGGAGCGCAATAGTGACTCTTCTTACCAGAAACAACTCTTGTTAGTAGGACAAAAAACTGCATGTGACTCAACTCCATTTAGGACTGGGAAACAAACGCTAGCTTGCCATACCAGAAACACACTCTGCTTTTGAGAAAAGAGCACTCTTCTACTCTACTGTGTTTCCTATGGGGTCCGAACAGTGAGCTTGCTCAGAACAAAAGAACTGTGATTCCTACACACACGGGCCATATCTAGTTCAACTGTGCTTAGAAAACTGACATGAACAGTAGCTCCTCTTCAGTCCAATATACTGTACTTGATGGGAACAGTCGCGAGTGCTATTAGCACTGTGTATGGCAATGGGAGCGCAACAGTGACTTTCCTTACCAGAAAACAAACTTTTGCTCATAGGACCAAAAACTGAATGTGATTCAACTCCATTTAGGACAGGGAAACAAATGCTAACTCGCCTTACAAGAAACACACTCTGCTTTTGAGAAAAGAGCACTCTTCTAATCTACTGTGTTTCCTATAGGGCCAGAACAGTGACCTTGCTCAGAACAGAAGGACTGTGCTTCCTACACACACGGGGCCTATCTAGTTCAACTTTGCTTAGGAAACTGACATGAACAGTAGCTCCTCTTCAGTCCAATACACTGTACTTTTTGGGAACAGACGTGAGTGCTATTTGCCCTGTGTATGACAATGAAAGCACAATAGTGACTCTTCTTACCAGATAACCACTCTTGCTCATAGGACAAGAAACTGTTGTGATTCAACTCCATTTAGGACTGGGAAACAAACGCTAGCTCGCCTTACAAGAAAGACACTCTGCTTTTGAGAAAAGAGCACTCTCATACTCTACTGTGCATTCCTATAGGGCCAGAACAATGAGCTTGCTCAGAACCAAAGAACTGTGATTCCTACACACACGGGCCATATCTAGTTCAACTCTGCTTAGGAACCTGACAAGAACAATAGCTCCACTTCAGTCCAATACACTGTACTTGCTGGGAACAGACGCGAGTGCTATTTGCACTGTGTATGGCAAAGGGAGCACAATAGTGACTCTTCTTACCAGAAAACAACTCTTGCTCTTAGGACTAGAAACTGTTGTGATTAAACTCCATTTAGGACTGGGAAACAAATGCTAGCTTGCCTTACAAGAAACTCACTCTGCTTTTGCAAAAGAACACTCTTCCACTCTACGGTGTTTCCTATAGGGCCAGAACAGTGAGCTTGCTCAGAACAAAAGAACTGTGCTTCCTACACACACGGGCCATATGTAGTTCAACTCTGCTTAGGAAACTGACAAGAACAGTAGCTCCTCTTCAGTTCAATACACTGTACTTGCTGGGAACAGACACAAGTGATATTTGCCCTGTCTATGACAATTGGATCGCAATAGTGTCTCTTCTTACCAGAAAAAAACTCTTGCTCTTAAGACCAGATACTGCATGTGATTCAACTCCATCTAGGACTGGGAAATAAACGCTAGCTCGCCTTACAAGAAACACACTCTGCTTTTGAGAAAAGAGCACTCTTCTACTCTACTGTGTTTCCTATGGGGTAGGAACAGTGAGCTTGCTCAGAACAAAAGAACTGTGCTTCCTACACACACGGGCCATATCCAGTTCAACTCTGCTTAGGAAACTGACAAGAACAGTAGCTCCTCTTCAGTCCAATACACTGTACTTGCTGGGAACAGACGAGAGTGCTATTTGCACTGTCTATGTAAATGGGAGCTCAAAAGTGACTCTTCTTAACAAAAAAAAACTCTTGCTCGTAGGAACAGAAACTGCATGGGATTCAACTCCATTTCTGACTGGGAAATAACCACTATCTCGCCTTTCAAGAAACACACTCTGCTTTTGAGAAAAGAGCACTCTTCTACTCTACTGTTTTTCCTAAGGGGTCCGAACAGTGAGCTTGCTCAGAACAAAAATTGTGCTTCCTACACACAGGGGCCATATCTAGTTCAACTCTGCTTAGGATACTGACAAGAACAGTAGCTCCTTTTCAGTCCAATACACTGTATTTGCTGGGAACAGACGCGAGTGCTATTTGCACTGTGTATGGCAATGAAAGCGCAATAGTGACTCTTCTTACCAGAAAACAACTCTTGCTCGTAGGACCAGAAACTGCATGTGACTCAACTCCATTTAGTACTGGGAAACAAACACGAGCTCGCCTTACAATAAACACACTCTGCTATTGAGAAAAGAGCACTCTCCTACTCTACTGTTTTTCTTATAGGGCCAGAACAGTGAGCTTGCTCAGAACAAAAGAACTGGGATTCCTACACACATGGGCCATATCTAGTTCAATTCTGCTTAGAAAACTGACAAGAACAGTAGATCCACTTCAGTTCAATACACTGTACATGCTGGGAACAGACGCCAGTGCTGTTTGCCCTGTGTATGACAATGGGAGCACAATAGTGACTCTTCTTACCAGAAAACAACTCTTGCTCGTAGGACCAGACTCCATGGGATTCAACTCCATTTAGGACTAGGAAACAAACACTAGCTCGTCTTACTAGAAACACACTCTGCTTTTGAGAAAAGAGCACTCTTCTACTCTACTGTGTTTCCTATGGGGTCTGAAAAGTGAGCTTGCTCAGAACAAAAGAACTGTGCTTCCTACACACATGGGCCATATCTAGTTCATCTCTGCTTAGGAAACTGACAAGAACAGTAGCTCCTCTTCTGTCCAATACACTGTACTTGCTCGGAACAGACGCGAGTGCGATTTGCACTGTATATGGCAATTGCTGAGCAATAGTGACTCTTCATAACAGAAAACATCTCCTGATCGTAGGACCAAAAACTGCATGTGACTCAACTCCATTTAGAAAAGGGAAACAAACGCTAGCTCTCCTTACATGAAACACACTCTGCTTTTGAGAAAACAGCACTCTTCTACTCTACTGTGTTTCCTTTAGGGCCAGAACAGTGAGCTTGTTCAGAACAAAAGAACACTGCTTCCTACACACACGGGCCATATCTAGTTCAACTCTGCTTAGGAAACTGACAAGAACAATAGCTCCTCTTCAGTTCAACACACTGTACTTGCTGGGAACAGACGCCAGTGCTATTTGCACTGTGTATGGCAATGGGAGCGCAATAGTGACTTTCCTTACCAGAAAACAACTCTTGCTCGTAGGACCAGAAACTGCATGTGATTCAACTCCATTTATGACTGGGAAACAAACGCTATCTCGCCTTACAAGAAACACACTCTGCTTTTGAGAAAAGAGAACTCTTCTACTCTACTGTGTTTCCTATGGGGTCTGAACGGTGAGCTTGCTCAGAACAAAAGAACTGTGCTTCCTACACACACGGGCCATATCTAGTTCAACTCTGCTTAGGTAACTGACAAAAACAGTAGCTCCTCTTCATTCCAATACACTGTACTTGCTGGGAATAGACGCGAGTGCTATTTGCACTGCGTATGGCAATGGGAGCGCAATAGTGACATCCTTACCAGAAAACAACTCTTGCTCCTAGGACCAGAAACTGCATGGGATACAACTCCATTTCTGACTGGGAAATAACCACTAGCTCGCCTTTCAAGAAACACACTCTGCTTTTGAGAAAAGAGCACTCTTCTACTCTACTGTGTTTCCTATGGGGTCCGAAGAGTGAGCTTTCTCAGAACAAAAACTGTGCTTCCTACATACAGGGGACATATCTAGTTAAACTCTACTTAGGATACTGACAAGAACAGTAGCACCTTTCAGTCCAATACACTGTACTTGCTGTGAATAGACGCGAGTGCTATTTGCACTGTGTATGGCAATGGGAGCGCAAAAGTGACATCCTTACCAGAAAACAATTCTTGCTCGTAGGACCAGAAACTGCATATGATTCAACTCCACTTAGGACTGGGAAACAAACGCTAGCTCGCCTTACAAGAAACACACTCTACTTTTGAGAAAAGGGCACTCTTCTACTCTACTGTTTTTCCTATGGGGTCAGAAAAGTGAGCTTGCTAAGAACAAAAGAACTGTGCTTCCTACACACACGGGCCATATCTAGTTCAAGTCTGCTTAGGAAACTGACAAGAACAGTAGCTCCTCTTCAGTTCAATACACTGTACTTGCTGGGAACAGACGCAAGTGATATTTGCCCTGTCTATGACAATGGGATCGCAATATTGACTCTTCTTACCAGAAAACAACTCTTGCTCTTAAGACCAGATACTGCATGTAATTCAACTCCATTTAGGACTGGGAAACAAACGCTAGCTCGCCTTACAAGAAACACACTCTGCTTTTGAGAAAAGAGCACTCATCTGCTCTACTGTGTTTCCTATGGGGTCCGAACAGTGACCTTGCTCAGAACAAAAGAACTGTGCTTCCTACACACACGGGCCATATCTAGTTCAACTCTGCTTAGGAAACTGACAAGAACAGTAGCTCCTCTTCAGTCCAATACACTGTACTTGCTGGGAACAGACGAGAGTGCTATTTGCACTGTGTATGGCAATGGGAGCACAATAGTGACTTTCCTTTCCAGAAAACAACTCTTGCTCGTAGGACCAGAAACTGCATGTGATTCAACTCCATTTAGGACTAGGAAGCAAACGCTAGCTCGCCTTACAAGAAAACACACTCTGCTTTAGAGAAAAGAGCACTCTTCTACTCTACTGTGTTTCCTATAGGGCCAGAACAGTGAGCTTGCTCAGAACAAGAGAACTGTGGTTGCTACATACACGGGCCATATTTTGTTCAACTCTGCTTTGGAAACTGACAAGAAGAGTAGCTCCTCTTCAGTCCAAAACACTGTACTTGCTGGGAACAGACGGGAGTGCTATTTTCACTGTGTATGACAATTGGAGCACAATAGTGACTCGTCTTACCAGAAAACAACTCTTGCTCGTGTAAAAAAAACTGCATGTGACTCAAATCCATTTAGGACTGGGAAACAAACTCTAGCTCGCCTTACAAGAAACACACTCTGCTTTTGAGAAAAGAGCACTCTTCTACTCTACTGTGTTTCCTATCGGGTCCGAACACTGAGCTTGCTCAGAACAAAAAACTGTGCTTCCTACACACACGACCATATCTACTTCAACTCTGCTTATTAACCTGACGAGAACAGTAGATCCTCTTCAGTCCAATACACTGTACTTGCTGGGAACAGACGGGAGTGCTATTTGTCCTGTGTATGGCAATGGCAGCGCAATAGTGACTCTTCTTACCAGAAAACAACTCTTGCTCGTAGGACCAGAAACTGCATGGGATTCAACTGCATTTAGGACTGGGAAACAAATGCTAGCTCGCCTTACATGAAACACACTCTGCTTTTGAGAAAAGAGCACTCTTCTACTCTACTGTGTTTCCTATGGTGTTTGAACAGTGAGCTTGCTCAGAACAAAAGAACTGTGCTTCCTACACACATGGGCCATATCTAGTTAAACTCTGCTTAGGATACTGACAAGAACAGTAGCTCCTATTCAGTCCAATACACTGTACATGCTGGGAACAGACGTGAGTGCTATTTGCACTGTGTATGGCAATTGGAGCACAATAGTCCCTCGTCTTACCAGAAAACAACTATTTCTTGTGTAAAAAAAACTGCATGTGACTCAAATCCATTTAGGACTGGGAAACAAACTCTAGCTCGCCTTACAAGAAACACACTCTGCTTTTGAGAAAAGAGCACTCTTCTACTCCACTGTGTTTCCTATAGGGCCAGAACAGTGAGCTTGCTCAGAACAAAAGAACTGTGCTTCCTACACGCACCGGCCATATCTAGTTCAACTCTTCATAAGAAACTGAGAAGAACAGTAGCTCCTCTTCAGTGCAATGCACTGTACTTGCTGGGAACAGACGGGAGTGCTATTTGTACTGTGTATGGCAATGGGAGCACAATAGTGACTTTCCTTACCAGAAAACAACTGTTGATCATAGGACCAGAAACTGCATGTGATTCAACTCCATTTAGAACTGGGAAACAAATGCTAGCTCGCCTTACAAGAAACACACTCTGCTTTTGAGAAATGAGCACTCTTCTACTCTACTGTGTTTCCTATGGGGTCCGAACAGTGAGCTTGCTCAGAACAATAAACTGTGCTTCCTACACACACGACCATATCTACTTCAACTCTGCTTATTAACCTGACAAGAACAGTAGATCCTCTTCAGTCCAATACACTGTACTTGCTGGGAACAGACGCCAGTGCTATTTGTCCTGTGTATGGTAATGGCAGCGCAATAGTGACTCTTCTTACCAGAAAAATACTCTTGCTCGTAGGACCAGAAACTGCATGGGATTCAACTCCATTTAGGAATGGGAAACAAACGCTAGCTCGCCTTACAAGAAACACACTCTGCTTTTGAGAAAAGAGCACTCTTCTACTCTACTGTGTTTCCTATGGGGTCCAAACAGTGAGCTTGCTCAGAACAAAAGAACTGTGCTTCCTACACACACGGACCATATGTAGTTCAACTCTTCTTAGGAAACTGACAAGAACAGTAGATCCTCTTTAGTCCAAACAGTGTACATGCTGGAAACAGACGCCAGGGCTATTTTCCCTGTGAATGAAAATGGGAGCTCAATAGTGACTCTTCTTACCAGAAAAATACTCTTGCTCGTAGGACCAGAAACTGCATGTGATTAAACTCCATTTAGGACTGGTAACCAAGCACTAGCTCGCCTTACAAGAAAAGAACTCTGCTTTTGAGAAAAGAGCACTCTTCTACTCTACTGTGTTTCCTATGGGGTCCGAACAGTGAGCTTGCTCAGAACAAAAGAACTGGGCTTCCTACACACACGGGCCATATCTAGTTCAACTCTGCTTAGGAAACTGACAAGAACAGTTGATCCTCTTCAGTTTAATACACTGTACTTGCTGGGAACAGACGCGAGTGCTATTTGTACTGTGTATGGCAATGGGAGTGCAATAGTGATTCTTCTTACCAGAAAACATCTCTTGCTCATAGGACCAAAAACTGCATGTGACGCAACTCCATTTAGGACTGGGAAACAAACGCTAGCTCGCCTTACAAGAAACACACTCTGCTTTTGAGAAAAGAGCACTCTTCTACTCTACTGTGTTTCCTATAGTGACAGAACAGTGAGCTTGCTCAGAACAAAAGGACTGTGCTTCCTACACACACGGGCCATATCTAGTTCAACTCAGCTTAGGAAACTGACATGAACAGTAGCTCCTCTTCAGTCCAATACACTGTACTTAATGGGAACAGACGCGAGTGCTATTAGCACTGTGTATGGCAATGGGAGCGCAATAGTGACTTTCCTTACCAGAAAACAACTCTTGCTCATAGGACCAAAAACGGAATGTGATTCAACTCCATTTAGGACTGGGAAACAAATGCTAACTCGCCTTACAAGAAACACACTCTGCTTTTGAGAAAGAGCACTCTTCTACTCTACTGTGTTTCCTGTGTGGTCCGAACAGTGACCTTGCTCAGAACAAAGGAACTGTGCTTCCTACACACACGGGCCATATCTAGTTCAACTCTGCTTAGGAAACTGACAAGAACAGTAGATCCTCTTCAGTCCAATACACTGTATTTGATGGGAACAGACGCGAGTGCTATTTGCACTGTGTATGGCTATTGGAGCACAATAGTGACTTCCTTACCAGAAAACAACTCTTGATCTTAGGACCAAAAACTGCATGTGACTCAACTCCATTTAGGACTGGGAAACAAACGCTAGCTTGCCTTACAAGAAACACACTCTGCTTTTGAGAAAAGAGCACTCTTCTACTCTACTGTGTTTCCTATAGGGCCAGAACAGTGAGCTTGCTCAGAACAAAAGGACTTTACTTCCTACACACACGGGCCATATCTAGTTCAACTCTGTTTAGGAAACTGACATGAACAGTAGCTCCTCTTCAGTCCAATACACTGTACTTTCTGGGAACAGACGTGAGTGCTATTTGCCCTGTGTATGACAATGGGAGCGCAATAGTGACTCTTCTTACCAGAAAACAACACTTGCTCGTAGGACCAGAAACTGCATGTGACTCAACTCCATTTAGGACTGGGAAACAAACGGTAGCTCACCTTACAAGAAACACACTCTGCTTTTGAGAAAAGAGCACTCTTCTACTCTACTGTGTTTCCTATGGGGTCTGAACAGTGACCTTGCTCAGAACAAAGGAAATGTGCTTCCTACACACACGGGCCATATCTAGTTTGACTCTGCTTAGGAAACTGACAAGAACAGTAGCTCCTCTTCAGTCCAATACACTGTACTTGCTGGGAACAGACGCGAGTGCTATTTGCACTGTGTATGGCAATTGGAGCACAATAGTGACTTTCTTACCAGAAAACAACTCTTGCTCGTAGGACCAAAAACTGCATGTGACTCAACTCCATTTAAGACTGGGAAGGAAACGATAGCTCGCCTTACAGGAAACACACTTTGCTTTTTGAAAAGAGCACTCTTCTACTCTACTGTGTTTCCTATAAGGCCAGAACAGTGAGCTTGCTCAGAACAAAAGAACTGTGCTTCCTACAAACACGGCCATATCTAGTTCAATTCTGCTTAGGAAACTGACAAAACAGTAGATCCTCTTCAGTCCAATACACTGTACATGCTGGGAACTGACGCCAGTGCTATTTGCCCTGTGTATAACAATGGGAGCACAATAGTGACTCTTCTTACCAGAAAACATCTCTTGCTCGTACGACCAGAAACTGCATGTGACTGAACTCCATTTAGGACTGGGAAACCAACGCTAGCTCGCCTTACAAGAAACACACTCTGCTTTCGAGAAAGGAGCACTCTTCTACTCTACTGTTTTTCTTAAAGGACCAGAACAGTGAGCTTGCTCACAACAAAAGAACTGGGAATCCTACACACGCGCCATATCTAGTTCAATTCTGCTTAGGAAACTGACAAGAACAGTAGATCCACTTTAGTTCAATACACTGTACATGCTAGGAACAGACGCCAGTGCTATTTGCCCTGTGTATGACAATGGGAGCACAATAGTGACTCTTCTTATCAAAAAACAACTCTTGCTTGTAGGACCAGAAACTCCATGGGATTCAACTCCATTTAGGACTGGGAAACAAACGCTAGCTCGCCTTACAAGAAACACACTCTGCTTTTGAGAAAAGGGCACTCTTTTACTCTACTGTATTTCCTATGGGGTCCGAACAATGTGGCAGCTCAGAACAAAAGAACTGTGCTTGCTACAGACATGGGCCATATCTAGTACAACTCTGCTTACGATACTGACAAGAACAGTAGCTCCTCTTCAGTCCGATACACTGTACTTGCGGGGAACAGATGCCAGTGCTATTTGCACTGTGTATGGGAATGGGAGCGCAATAGTGACTTTCCTTACCAGAAAACAACTCTTGCTCTTAGGACAAGAAACTGAATGTCATTCAACTCCATTTAGGACTGGGAATCAAACACTAGCTCGCCGAACAGGAAACACACTCTGCTTTTGAGAAAAGAGCACTCTTATACTCTACTGTGTTTCTTATGGGGTCCGAACAGTGAGCTTGTTCAGAACAAAAGAACTATGCTTCCTACACACACGGGACATACATAGTTCAACTCTGCTTAGGAAACTGACAAGAACAGTAGCTCCTCTTCAGTCCATTACACTGTACTTGCTCGGACCAGACACGAATGCTATTTGCACTGTGTATGGCAATGGGAGAGCAATAGTGACTTTCGTTACCAGAAAACAACTCTTGCTCGTAGGACCAAAAACTGCATGTGACTCAACTCCATTTAGGAATGGGAAACAAACGGTAGCTCGCCTTACAAGAAACACACTCTGCTTTTGAGAAAAGAGCACTCTTCTACTCTAACCTGTTTTCTATAGTGCCAGAACAGAGAGATTGCTCAGAACAAAAGAACTGTGCTTCCGAAACACACGGCCATATCTAGTTCAATTCTGCTTAGGAAACTGACAAGAACAATAGATCCTCTTCAGTCCAATACACTGTACATGCTGGGAACCGACGCCAGTGCTATTTGCCCTATGTATAACAATGGGAGCACAATAGTGACTCTTCTTACCAGAAAACATCTCTTGCTCGTAGGACCAGAAACTGCATGTGACTCAACTCCATTTAGGACTGGGAAACAAACGCTACTTCGCTTTACAAGAAACACACTCTGCTTTCGAGAAAGGAGCACTCTTCTACTCTACTGTTTTTCTTATAGGGCCAAAACAGTGAGATTGCTCAGAACAAAAGAACTGTGCTTCCTACACACACGGGCCATATCTAATTCAATTCTGCTTAGAAAACTGACAGGAACAGTAGATCCTCTTCAGTCCAATACACTGCAATTGCTGGGAACAGACGCGAGTGCTATTTGCCCTGTGTATGTCAATGGGAGCACAATAGTGACTCTTCTTACCAGAAACAACTCTTGTTAGTAGGACCAAAAACTGCATGTGACTCAACTCCATTTAGGACTGGGAAACAAACGCTAGCTTGCCATACCAGAAACACACTCTGCTTTTGAGAAAAGAGCACTCTTCTACTCTACTGTGTTTCCTATGGGGTCCGAACAGTGAGCTTGCTCAGAACAAAAGAACTGTGATTCCTACACACACGGGCCATATCTAGTTCAACTGTGCTTAGAAAACTGACATGAACAGTAGCTCCTCTTCAGTCCAATATACTGTACTTGATGGGAACAGTCGCGAGTGCTATTAGCACTGTGTATGGCAATGGGAGCGCAACAGTGACTTTCCTTACCAGAAAACAACTCTTGCTCATAGGACCAAAAACTGAATGTGATTCAACTCCATTTAGGACAGGGAAACAAATGCTAACTCGCCTTACAAGAAACACACTCTGCTTTTGAGAAAAGAGCACTCTTCTAATCTACTGTGTTTCCTATAGGGCCAGAACAGTGACCTTGCTCAGAACAGAAGGACTGTGCTTCCTACACACACGGGGCCTATCTAGTTCAACTTTGCTTAGGAAACTGACATGAACAGTAGCTCCTCTTCAGTCCAATACACTGTACTTTTTGGGAACAGACGTGAGTGCTATTTGCCCTGTGTATGACAATGAAAGCACAATAGTGACTCTTCTTACCAGATAACCACTCTTGCTCATAGGACAAGAAACTGTTGTGATTCAACTCCATTTAGGACTGGGAAACAAACGCTAGCTCGCCTTACAAGAAAGACACTCTGCTTTTGAGAAAAGAGCACTCTCATACTCTACTGTGCATTCCTATAGGGCCAGAACAATGAGCTTGCTCAGAACCAAAGAACTGTGATTCCTACACACACGGGCCATATCTAGTTCAACTCTGCTTAGGAACCTGACAAGAACAATAGTTCCACTTCAGTCCAATACACTGTACTTGCTGGGAACAGACGCGAGTGCTATTTGCACTGTGTATGGCAAAGGGAGCACAATAGTGACTCTTCTTACCAGAAAACAACTCTTGCTCTTAGGACTAGAAACTGTTGTGATTAAACTCCATTTAGGACTGGGAAACAAATGCTAGCTTGCCTTACAAGAAACTCACTCTGCTTTTGCAAAAGAACACTCTTCCACTCTACGGTGTTTCCTATAGGGCCAGAACAGTGAGCTTGCTCAGAACAAAAGAACTGTGCTTCCTACACACACGGGCCATATGTAGTTCAACTCTGCTTAGGAAACTGACAAGAACAGTAGCTCCTCTTCAGTTAAATACACTGTACTTGCTGGGAACAGACACAAGTGATATTTGCCCTGTCTATGACAATTGGATCGCAATAGTGTCTCTTCTTACCAGAAAAAAACTCTTGCTCTTAAGACCAGATACTGCATGTGATTCAACTCCATCTAGGACTGGGAAATAAACGCTAGCTCGCCTTACAAGAAACACACTCTGCTTTTGAGAAAAGAGCACTCTTCTACTCTACTGTGTTTCCTATGGGGTAGGAACAGTGAGCTTGCTCAGAACAAAAGAACTGTGCTTCCTACACACACGGGCCATATCCAGTTCAACTCTGCTTAGGAAACTGACAAGAACAGTAGCTCCTCTTCAGTCCAATACACTGTACTTGCTGGGAACAGACGAGAGTGCTATTTGCACTGTCTATGTAAATGGGAGCTCAAAAGTGACTCTTCTTAACAAAAAAAAACTCTTGCTCGTAGGAACAGAAACTGCATGGGATTCAACTCCATTTCTGACTGGGAAATAACCACTATCTCGCCTTTCAAGAAACACACTCTGCTTTTGAGAAAAGAGCACTCTTCTACTCTACTGTTTTTCCTATGGGGTCCGAACAGTGAGCTTGCTCAGAACAAAAACTGTGCTTCCTACACACAGGGGCCATATCTAGTTCAACTCTGCTTAGGATACTGACAAGAACAGTAGCTCCTTTTCAGTCCAATACACTGTATTTGCTGGGAACAGACGCGAGTGCTATTTGCACTGTGTATGGCAATGAAAGCGCAATAGTGACTCTTCTTACCAGAAAACAACTCTTGCTCGTAGGACCAGAAACTGCATGTGACTCAACTCCATTTAGTACTGGGAAACAAACACGAGCTCGCCTTACAATAAACACACTCTGCTATTGAGAAAAGAGCACTCTTCTACTCTACTGTTTTTCTTATAGGGCCAGAACAGTGAGCTTGCTCAGAACAAAAGAACTGGGATTCCTACACACATGGGCCATATCTAGTTCAATTCTGCTTAGAAAACTGACAAGAACAGTAGATCCACTTCAGTTCAATACACTGTACATGCTGGGAACAGACGCCAGTGCTGTTTGCCCTGTGTATGACAATGGGAGCACAATAGTGACACTTCTTACCAGAAAACAACTCTTGCTCGTAGGACCAGACTCCATGGGATTCAACTCCATTTAGGACTAGGAAACAAACACTAGCTCGTCTTACTAGAAACACACTCTGCTTTTGAGAAAAGAGCACTCTTCTACTCTACTGTGTTTCCTATGGGGTCTGAAAAGTGAGCTTGCTCAGAACAAAAGAACTGTGCTTCCTACACACATGGGCCATATCTAGTTCATCTCTGCTTAGGAAACTGACAAGAACAGTAGCTCCTCTTCTGTCCAATACACTGTACTTGCTCGGAACAGACGCGAGTGCGATTTGCACTGTATATGGCAATTGCAGAGCAATAGTGACTCTTCATAACAGAAAACAACTCCTGATCGTAGGACCAAAAACTGCATGTGACTCAACTCCATTTAGAAAAGGGAAACAAACGCTAGCTCTCCTTACATGAAACACACTCTGCTTTTGAGAAAACAGCACTCTTCTACTCTACTGTGTTTCCTTTAGGGCCAGAACAGTGAGCTTGTTCAGAACAAAAGAACACTGCTTCCTACACACACGGGCCATATCTAGTTCAACTCTGCTTAGGAAACTGACAAGAACAATAGCTCCTCTTCAGTTCAACACACTGTACTTGCTGGGAACAGACGCCAGTGCTATTTGCACTGTGTATGGCAATGGGAGCGCAATAGTGACTTTCCTTACCAGAAAACAACTCTTGCTCGTAGGACCAGAAACTGCATGTGATTCAACTCCATTTATGACTGGGAAACAAACGCTATCTCGCCTTACAAGAAACACACTCTGCTTTTGAGAAAAGAGCACTCTTCTACTCTACTGTGTTTCCTATGGGGTCTGAACAGTGAGCTTGCTCAGAACAAAAGAACTGTGCTTCCTACACACACGGGCCATATCTAGTTCAACTCTGCTTAGGTAACTGACAAAAACAGTAGCTCCTCTTCATTCCAATACACTGTACTTGCTGGGAATAGACGCGAGTGCTATTTGCACTGCGTATGGCAATGGGAGCGCAATAGTGACATCCTTACCAGAAAACAACTCTTGCTCCTAGGACCAGAAACTGCATGGGATACAACTCCATTTCTGACTGGGAAATAACCAATAGCTCGCCTTTCAAGAAACACACTCTGCTTTTGAGAAAAGAGCACTCTTCTACTCTACTGTGTTTCCTATGGGGTCCGAAGAGTGAGCTTTCTCAGAACAAAAACTGTGCTTCCTACATACAGGGGACATATCTAGTTAAACTCTACTTAGGATACTGACAAGAACAGTAGCACCTTTCAGTCCAATACACTGTACTTGCTGTGAATAGACGCGAGTGCTATTTGCACTGTGTATGGCAATGGGAGCGCAAAAGTGACATCCTTACCAAAAAACAATTCTTGCTCGTAGGACCAGAAACTGCATATGATTCAACTCCACTTAGGACTGGGAAACAAACGCTAGCTCGCCTTACAAGAAACACACTCTACTTTTGAGGAAAGGGCACTCTTCTACTCTACTGTTTTTCCTATGGGGTCAGAAAAGTGAGCTTGCTAAGAACAAAAGAACTGTGCTTCCTACACACACGGGCCATATCTAGTTCAAGTCTGCTTAGGAAACTGACAAGAACAGTAGCTCCTCTTCAGTTCAATACACTGTACTTGCTGGGAACAGACGCAAGTGATATTTGCCCTGTCTATGACAATGGGATCGCAATATTGACTCTTCTTACCAGAAAACAACTCTTGCTCTTAAGACCAGATACTGCATGTAATTCAACTCCACTTAGGACTGGGAAACAAACGCTAGCTCGCCTTACAAGACACACTCTGCTTTTGAGAAAAGAGCACTCATCTGCTCTACTGTGTTTCCTATGGGGTCCGAACAGTGACCTTGCTCAGAACAAAAGAACTGTGCTTCCTACACACACGGGCCATATCTAGTTCAACTCTGCTTAGGAAACTGACAAGAACAGTAGATCCTCTTCAGTCCAATACACTGTACTTGATGGGAACAGACGCGAGTGCTATTTGCACTGTGTATGGCAATTGGAGCACAATAGTGACTTCCTTACCAGGCAACAACTCTTGCTCTTAGGACCAAAAACTGCATGTGTCTCAACTCCATTTAGGACTGGGAAACAAACGCTAGCTTGCCTTAAAAGAAACACACTCTGCTTTTGAGAAAAGAGCACTCTTCTACTCTACTGTGTTTCCTATAGGGCCAGAACAGTGAGCTTGCTCAGAACAAAAGGACTGTAGTTCCTACACACACGGGCCATATCTAGTTCAACTGTGCTTAGGAAACTGACATGAACAGTAGCTCCTCTTCAGTCCAATACACTGTACTTTCTGGGAATAGACGTGAGTGCTATTTGCCCTGTGTATGACAAAGAATGCACAATAGTGACTCTTCTTACCATAAAACAACTCTTGCTCATAGGACCAGAAACTCCATGGGATTCAACTCCATTTAGGACTGGGAAACAAACGCTAGCTCGTCTTACTAGAAACACACTCTGCTTTTGAGAAAAGAGCACTCTTCTACTCTACTGTGTTTCCTATGGGGTCTGAAAAGTAAGCTTGCTCAGAAGAAAAGAACTGTGCTTCCTACAAACACGGGCCATATCTAGTTCAACTCTGCTTTAGGAAACTCACAAGAACAGTAGCTCCTCTTCAGTCCAATACTCTGTACTTGCTGGGAAAAGACGCGAGTGCTATTTGTACTGTGTATGGTATGGGAGCGCAATAGTGACTCTTCTTACCAGAAAACAACTCTTGCTCATAGGACCAAAAACTGCATGTACTTCAACTCCATTTAGAACTGGGAAACAAACGCGAGTTTGCCTTACAAGAAACACACTCTGCTTTTGAGAAAAGAGCACTCTTCTACTCTACTGTTTTTCTTATAGGGCCAGAACAGTGAGCTTGCTCAGAACAAAAGAACTGTGCTTCCTACACACACGGGCCATATCTAATTCAATTCTGCTTAGAAAACTGACAGGAAAAGTAGATCCTCTTCAGTCCAATACACTGCAATTGCTGGGAACAGACGCGAGTGCTATTTGCCCTGTGTATGTCAATGGGAGCGCAATAGTGACTCTTCTTACCAGAAAACAACTCTTGCTCGTAGGACCAAAAACTGCATGTGACTCAACTCCATTTAGGACTGGGAAACAAACGCTAGCTTGCCATACCAGAAACACACTCTGCTTTTGAGAAAAGAGCACTCTTCTACTCTACTGTGTTTCCTATGGGGTCCGAACAGTGAGCTTGCTCAGAACAAAAGAACTGTGCTTCCGACACACACGGGCCATATCTAGTTCAACTCTGCTTAGGAAACTGACAAGAACAGTTGATCCTCTTCAGTTTAATACACTGTACTTGCTGGGAACTGACGCGAGTGCTAATGGTACTGTGTATGGCAATGGGAGCGCAATAGTGATTCTTCTTACCAGAAAACATCTCTTGCTCATAGGACCAAAAACTGCATGTGACACAACTCCATTTAGGACTGGGAAACAAACGCTAGCTCGCCTTACAAGAAACACACTCTGCTTTTGATTAAAGAGCACTCTTCTACTCTAATGTGCATTCCTATCGGGCCAGAACAATGAGCTTGCTCAGAACAAAAGAACTGTGATTCCTACACACACGGGCCATATCTAGTTCAACTCTGCTTAGAAAACTGACATGAACAGTAGCTCCTCTTCAGTCCAATATACTGTACTTGATGGGAACAGTCGCGAGTGCTATTAGCACTGTGTATGGCAATGGGAGCGCAACAGTGACTTTCCTTACCAGAAAACAACTCTTGCTCATAGGACCAAAAACTGAATGTGATTCAACTCCATTTAGGACAGGGAAACAAATGCTAACTCGCCTTACAAGAAACACACTCTGCTTTTGAGAAAAGAGCACTCTTCTAATCTACTGTGTTTCCTATAGGGCCAGAACAGTGAGCTTGCTCAGAACAGAAGGACTGTGCTTCCTACACACACGGGCCATATCTAGTTCAACTTTGCTTAGGAAACTGACATGAACAGTAGCTCCTCTTCAGTTCAATACACTGTACTTTCTGGGAACAGACGTGAGTGCTATTTGCCCTGTGTATGACAATGAAAGCACAATAGTGACTCTTCTTACCAGATAACCACTCTTGCTCATAGGACAAGAAACTGTTGTGATTCAACTGCATTTAGGACTGGGAAACAAACGCTAGCTCGCCTTACAAGAAAGACACTCTGCTTTTGAGAAAAGAGCACTCCTCTACTCTACTGTGCATTACTATAGGGCCAGAACAATGAGCTTGCTCAGAACAAAAGAACTGTGATTCCTACACACACGGGCCATATCTAGTTCAACTCTGCTTAGGAACCTGACAAGAACAATAGCTCCACTTCAGTCCAATACACTGTACTTGCTGGGAACAGACGCGAGTGCTATTTGCACTGTGTATGGCAAAGGGAGCACAATAGTGACTCTTCTTACCAGAAAACAACTCTTGCTCTTAGGACTAGAAACTGTTGTGATTAAACTCCATTTAGGACTGGGAAACAAACGCTAGCTTGCCTTACAAGAAACTCACTCTGCTTTTGCAAAAGAACACTCTTCCACTCTACGGTGTTTCCTATAGGGCCAGAACAGTGAGCTTGCTCAGAACAAAAGAACTGTGCTTCCTACACACACGGGCCATATGTAGTTCAACTCTGCTTAGGAAACTGACAAGAACAGTAGCTCCTCTTCAGTTCAATACACTGTACTTGCTGGGAACAGACACAAGTGATATTTGCCCTGTCTATGTCAATTGGATCGCAATAGTGTCTCTTCTTACCAGAAAAAAACTCTTGCTCTTAAGACCAGATACTGCATGTGATTCAACTCCATCTAGGACTGGGAAATAAACGCTAGCTCGCCTTACAAGAAACACACTCTGCTTTTGAGAAAAGAGCACTCTTCTACTCTACTGTGTTTCCTATGGGGTAGGAACAGTGAGCTTGCTCAGAACAAAAGAACTGTGCTTCCTACACACACGGGCCATATCCAGTTCAACTCTGCTTAGGAAACTGACGAGAACAGTAGCTCCTCTTCAGTCCAATACACTGTACTTGCTGGGAACAGACGAGAGTGCTATTTGCACTGTCTATGTCAATGGGAGCTCAAAAGTGACTCTTCTTAACAAAAAAAAACTCTTGCTCGTAGGAACAGAAACTGCATGGGATTCAACTCCATTTCTGACTGGGAAATAACCACTATCTCGCCTTTCAAGAAACACACTCTGCTTTTGAGAAAAGAGCACTCTTCTACTCTACTGTTTTTCCTATGGGGTCCGAACAGTGAGCTTGCTCAGAACAAAAACTGTGCTTCCTACACACAGGGGCCATATCTAGTTCAACTCTGCTTAGGATACTGACAAGAACAGTAGCTCCTTTTCAGTCCAATACACTGTATTTGCTGGGAACAGACGCGAGTGCTATTTGCACTGTGTATGGCAATGAAAGCGCAATAGTGGCTCTTCTTACCAGAAAACAACTCTTGCTCATAGGACCAGAAACTGCATGTGACTCAACTCCATTTAGTACTGGGAAACAAACACGAGCTCGCCTTACAATAAACACACTCTGCTATTGAGAAAAGAGCACTCTTCTACTTTACTGTTTTTCTTATAGGGCCAGAACAGTGAGCTTGCTCAGAACAAAAGAACTGGGATTCCTACACACATGGGCCATATCTAGTTCAATTCTGCTTAGAAAACTGACAAGAACAGTAGATCCACTTCAGTTCAATACACTGTACATGCTGGGAACAGACGCCAGTGCTGTTTGCCCTGTGTATGACAATGGGAGCACAATAGTGACTCTTCTTACCAGAAAACAACTCTTGCTCGTAGGACCAGACTCCATGGGATTCAACTCCATTTAGGACTAGGAAACAAACACTAGCTCGTCTTACTAGAAACACACTCTGCTTTTGAGAAAAGAGCACTCTTCTACTCTACTGTGTTTCCTATGGGGTCTGAAAAGTGAGCTTGCTCAGAACAAAAGAACTGTGCTTCCTACACACATGGGCCATATCTAGTTCATCTCTGCTTAGGAAACTGACAAGAACAGTAGCTCCTCTTCTGTCCAATACACTGTACTTGCTCGGAACAGACGCGAGTGCGATTTGCACTGTATATGGCAATTGCAGAGCAATAGTGACTCTTCATAACAGAAAACAACTCCTGATCGTAGGACCAAAAACTGCATGTGACTCAACTCCATTTAGAAAAGGGAAACAAACGCTAGCTCTCCTTACATGAAACACACTCTGCTTTTGAGAAAACAGCACTCTTCTACTCTACTGTGTTTCCTTTAGGGCCAGAACAGTGAGCTTGTTCAGAACAAAAGAACACTGCTTCCTACACACACGGGCCATATCTAGTTCAACTCTGCTTAGGAAACTGACAAGAACAATAGCTCCTCTTCAGTTCAACACACTGTACTTGCTGGGAACAGACGCCAGTGCTATTTGCACTGTGTATGGCAATGGGAGCGCAATAGTGACTTTCCTTACCAGAAAACAACTCTTGCTCGTAGGACCAGAAACTGCATGTGATTCAACTCCATTTATGACTGGGAAACAAACGCTATCTCGCCTTACAAGAAACACACTCTGCTTTTGAGAAAAGAGCACTCTTCTACTCTACTGTGTTTCCTATGGGGTCTGAACAGTGAGCTTGCTCAGAACAAAAGAACTGTGCTTCCTACACACACGGGCCATATCTAGTTCAACTCTGCTTAGGTAACTGACAAAAACAGTAGCTCCTCTTCATTCCAATACACTGTACTTGCTGGGAATAGACGCGAGTGCTATTTGCACTGCGTATGGCAATGAGAGCGCAATAGTGACATCCTTACCAGAAAACAACTCTTGCTCCTAGGACCAGAAACTGCATGGGATACAACTCCATTTCTGACTGGGAAATAACCAATAGCTCGCCTTTCAAGAAACACACTCTGCTTTTGAGAAAAGAGCACTCTTCTACTCTACTGTGTTTCCTATGGGGTCCGAAGAGTGAGCTTTCTCAGAACAAAAACTGTGCTTCCTACATACAGGGGACATATCTAGTTAAACTCTACTTAGGATACTGACAAGAACAGTAGCACCTTTCAGTCCAATACACTGTACTTGCTGTGAATAGACGCGAGTGCTATTTGCACTGTGTATGGCAATGGGAGCGCAAAAGTGACATCCTTACCAGAAAACAATTCTTGCTCGTAGGACCAGAAACTGCATATGATTCAACTCCACTTAGGACTGGGAAACAAACGCTAGCTCGCCTTACAAGAAACACACTCTACTTTTGAGGAAAGGGCACTCTTCTACTCTACTGTTTTTCCTATGGGGTCAGAAAAGTGAGCTTGCTAAGAACAAAAGAACTGTGCTTCCTACACACACGGGCCATATCTAGTTTAAGTCTGCTTAGGAAACTGACAAGAACAGTAGCTCCTCTTCAGTTCAATACACTGTACTTGCTGGGAACAGACGCAAGTGATATTTGCCCTGTCTATGACAATGGGATCGCAATATTGACTCTTCTTACCAGAAAACAACTCTTGCTCTTAAGACCAGATACTGCATGTAATTCAACTCCATTTAGGACTGGGAAACAAACGCTAGCTCGCCTTACAAGAAACACACTCTGCTTTTGAGAAAAGAGCACTCATCTGCTCTACTGTGTTTCCTATGGGGTCTGAACAGTGACCTTGCTCAGAACAAAAGAACTGTGCTTCCTACACACACGGGCCATATCTAGTTCAACTCTGCTTAGGAAACTGACAAGAACAGTAGATCCTCTTCAGTCCAATACACTGTACTTGATGGGAACAGACGCGAGTGCTATTTGCACTGTGTATGGCAATTGGAGCACAATAGTGACTTCCTTACCAGGCAACAACTCTTGCTCTTAGGACCAAAAACGGCATGTGTCTCAACTCCATTTAGGACTGGGAAACAAACGCTAGCTTGCCTTACAAGAAACACACTCTGCTTTTGAGAAAAGAGCACTCTTCTACTCTACTGTGTTTTCTATAGGGCCAGAACAGTGAGCTTGCTCAGAACAAAAGGACTGTAGTTCCTACACACACGGGCCATATCTAGTTCAACTGTGCTTAGGAAACTGACATGAACAGTAGCTCCTCTTCAGTCCAATACACTGTACTTTCTGGGAATAGACGTGAGTGCTATTTGCCCTGTGTATGACAATGAATGCACAATAGTGACTCTTCTTACCATAAAACAACTCTTGCTCATAGGACCAGAAACTCCATGGGATTCAACTCCATTTAGGACTGGGAAACAAACGCTAGCTCGTCTTACTAGAAACACACTCTGCTTTTGAGAAAAGAGCACTCTTCTACTCTACTGTGTTTCCTATGGGGTCTGAAAAGTAAGCTTGCTCAGAAGAAAAGAACTGTGCTTCCTACAAACACGGGCCATATCTAGTTCAACTCTGCTTTAGGAAACTCACAAGAACAGTAGCTCCTCTTCAGTCCAATACTCTGTACTTGCTGGGAAAAGACGCGAGTGCTATTTGTACTGTGTATGGTATGGGAGCGCAATAGTGACTCTTCTTACCAGAAAACAACTCTTGCTCATAGGACCAAAAACTGCATGTACTTCAACTCCATTTAGAAATGGGAAACAAACGCGAGTTTGCCTTACAAGAAACACACTCTGCTTTTGAGAAAAGAGCACTCTTCTACTCTACTGTTTTTCTTATAGGGCCAGAACAGTGAGCTTGCTCAGAACAAAAGAACTGTGCTTCCTACACACACGGGCCATATCTAATTCAATTCTGCTTAGAAAACTGACAGGAAAAGTAGATCCTCTTCAGTCCAATACACTGCAATTGCTGGGAACAGACGCGAGTGCTATTTGCCCTGTGTATGTCAATGGGAGCGCAATAGTGACTCTTCTTACCAGAAAACAACTCTTGCTCGTAGGACCAAAAACTGCATGTGACTCAACTCCATTTAGGACTGGGAAACAAACGCTAGCTTGCCATACCAGAAACACACTCTGCTTTTGAGAAAAGAGCACTCTTCTACTCTACTGTGTTTCCTATGGGGTCCGAACAGTGAGCTTGCTCAGAACAAAAGAACTGTGCTTCCGACACACACGGGCCATATCTAGTTCAACTCTGCTTAGGAAACTGACAAGAACAGTTGATCCTCTTCAGTTTAATACACTGTACTTGCTGGGAACTGACGCGAGTGCTAATGGTACTGTGTATGGCAATGGGAGCGCAATAGTGATTCTTCTTACCAGAAAACATCTCTTGCTCATAGGACCAAAAACTGCATGTGACACAACTCCATTTAGGACTGGGAAACAAACGCTAGCTCGCCTTACAAGAAACACACTCTGCTTTTGATTAAAGAGCACTCTTCTACTCTAATGTGCATTCCTATCGGGCCAGAACAATGAGCTTGCTCAGAACAAAAGAACTGTGATTCCTACACACACGGGCCATATCTAGTTCAACTCTGCTTAGAAAACTGACATGAACAGTAGCTCCTCTTCAGTCCAATATACTGTACTTGATGGGAACAGTCGCGAGTGCTATTAGCACTGTGTATGGCAATGGGAGCGCAACAGTGACTTTCCTTACCAGAAAACAACTCTTGCTCATAGGACCAAAAACTGAATGTGATTCAACTCCATTTAGGACAGGGAAACAAATGCTAACTCGCCTTACAAGAAACACACTCTGCTTTTGAGAAAAGAGCACTCTTCTAATCTACTGTGTTTCCTATAGGGCCAGAACAGTGAGCTTGCTCAGAACAGAAGGACTGTGCTTCCTACACACACGGGCCATATCTAGTTCAACTTTGCTTAGGAAACTGACATGAACAGTAGCTCCTCTTCAGTTCAATACACTGTACTTTCTGGGAACAGACGTGAGTGCTATTTGCCCTGTGTATGACAATGAAAGCACAATAGTGACTCTTCTTACCAGATAACCACTCTTGCTCATAGGACAAGAAACTGTTGTGATTCAACTGCATTTAGGACTGGGAAACAAACGCTAGCTCGCCTTACAAGAAAGACACTCTGCTTTTGAGAAAAGAGCACTCTTCTACTCTACTGTGCATTCCTATAGGGCCAGAATAATGAGCTTGCTCAGAACAAAAGAACTGTGATTCCTACACACACGGGCCATATCTAGTTCAACTCTGCTTAGGAACCTGACAAGAACAATAGCTCCACTTCAGTCCAATACACTGTACTTGCTGGGAACAGACGCGAGTGCTATTTGCACTGTGTATGGCAAAGGGAGCACAATAGTGACTCTTCTTACCAGAAAACAACTCTTGCTCTTAGGACTAGAAACTGTTGTGATTAAACTCCATTTAGGACTGGGAAACAAACGCTAGCTTGCCTTACAAGAAACTCACTCTGCTTTTGCAAAAGAACACTCTTCCACTCTACGGTGTTTCCTATAGGGCCAGAACAGTGAGCTTGCTCAGAACAAAAGAACTGTGCTTCCTACACACACGGGCCATATGTAGTTCAACTCTGCTTAGGAAACTGACAAGAACAGTAGCTCCTCTTCAGTTCAATACACTGTACTTGCTGGGAACAGACACAAGTGATATTTGCCCTGTCTATGACAATTGGATCGCAATAGTGTCTCTTCTTACCAGAAAAAAACTCTTGCTCTTAAGACCAGATACTGCATGTGATTCAACTCCATCTAGGACTGGGAAATAAACGCTAGCTCGCCTTACAAGAAACACACTCTGCTTTTGAGAAAAGAGCACTCTTCTACTCTACTGTGTTTCCTATGGGGTAGGAACAGTGAGCTTGCTCAGAACAAAAGAACTGTGCTTCCTACACACACGGGCCATATCCAGTTCAACTCTGCTTAGGAAACTGACAAGAACAGTAGCTCCTCTTCAGTCCAATACACTGTACTTGCTGGGAACAGACGAGAGTGCTATTTGCACTGTCTATGTCAATGGGAGCTCAAAAGTGACTCTTCTTAACAAAAAAAAACTCTTGCTCGTAGGAACAGAAACTGCGTGGGATTCAACTCCATTTCTGACTGGGAAATAACCACTATCTCGCCTTTCAAGAAACACACTCTGCTTTTGAGAAAAGAGCACTCTTCTACTCTACTGTTTTTCCTATGGGGTCCGAACAGTGAGCTTGCTCAGAACAAAAACTGTGCTTCCTACACACAGGGGCCATATCTAGTTCAACTCTGCTTAGGATACTGACAAGAACAGTAGCTCCTTTTCAGTCCAATACACTGTATTTGCTGGGAACAGACGCGAGTGCTATTTGCACTGTGTATGGCAATGAAAGCGCAATAGTGGCTCTTCTTACCAGAAAACAACTCTTGCTCATAGGACCAGAAACTGCATGTGACTCAACTCCATTTAGTACTGGGAAACAAACACGAGCTCGCCTTACAATAAACACACTCTGCTATTGAGAAAAGAGCACTCTTCTACTCTACTGTTTTTCTTATAGGGCCAGAACAGTGAGCTTGCTCAGAACAAAAGAACTGGGATTTCTACACACATGGGCCATATCTAGTTCAATTCTGCTTAGAAAACTGACAAGAACAGTAGATCCACTTCAGTTCAATACACTGTACATGCTGGGAACAGACGCCAGTGCTGTTTGCCCTGTGTATGACAATGGGAGCACAATAGTGACTCTTCTTACCAGAAAACAACTATTGCTCGTAGGACCAGACTCCATGGGATTCAACTCCATTTAGGACTAGGAAACAAACACTAGCTCGTCTTACTAGAAACACACTCTGCTTTTGAGAAAAGAGCACTCTTCTACTCTACTGTGTTTCCTATGGGGTCTGAAAAGTGAGCTTGCTCAGAACAAAAGAACTGTGCTTCCTACACACATGGGCCATATCTAGTTCATCTCTGCTTAGGAAACTGACAAGAACAGTAGCTCCTCTTCTGTCCAATACACTGTACTTGCTCGGAACAGACGCGAGTGCGATTTGCACTGTATATGGCAATTGCAGAGCAATAGTGACTCTTCATAACAGAAAACAACTCTTGATCGTAGGACCAAAAACTGCATGTGACTCAACTCCATTTAGAAAAGGGAAACAAACGCTAGCTCTCCTTACATGAAACACACTCTGCTTTTGAGAAAACAGCACTCTTCTACTCTACTGTGTTTCCTTTAGGGCCAGAGCAGTGAGCTTGTTCAGAACAAAAGAACACTGCTTCCTACACACACGGGCCATATCTAGTTCAACTCTGCTTAGAAAACTGACATGAACAGTAGCTCCTCTTCAGTCCAATATACTGTACTTGATGGGAACAGTCGCGAGTGCTATTAGCACTGTGTATGGCAATGGGAGCGCAACAGTGACTTTCTTTACCAGAAAACAACTGTTGCTCATAGGACCAAAAACTGAATGTGATTCAACTCCATTTAGGACAGGGAAACAAATGCTAACTCGCCTTACAAGAAACACACTCTGCTTTTGAGAAAAGAGCACTCTTCTAATCTACTGTGTTTCCTATAGGGCCAGAACAGTGAGCTTGCTCAGAACAGAAGGACTGTGCTTCCTACACACACGGGTCATATCTAGTTCAACTTTGCTTAGGAAACTGACATGAACAGTAGCTCCTCTTCAGTTCAATACACTGTACTTTCTGGGAACAGACGTGAGTGCTATTTGCCCTGTGTATGACAATGAAAGCACAATAGTGACTCTTCTTACCAGATAACCACTCTTGCTCATAGGACAAGAAACTGTTGTGATTCAACTGCATTTAGGACTGGGAAACAAACGCTAGCTCGCCTTACAAGAAAGACACTCTGCTTTTGAGAAAAGAGCACTCTTCTACTCTACTGTTTTTCCTATGGGGTCAGAAAAGTGAGCTTGCTAAGAACAAAAGAACTGGGCTTCCTACACACACGGGCCATATCTAGTTCAAGTCTGCTTAGGAAACTGACAAGAACAGTAGCTCCTCTTCAGTTCAATACACTGTACTTGCTGGGAACAGACGCAAGTGATATTTGCCCTGTCTAAGACAATGGGATCGCAATATTGACTCTTCTTACCAGAAAACAACTCTTGCTCTTAAGACCAGATACTGCATGTAATTCAACTCCATTTAGGACTGGGAAACAAACGCTAGCTCGCCTTACAAGAAACACACTCTGCTTTTGAGAAAAGAGCACTCATCTGCTCTACTGTGTTTCCTATGGGGTCCGAACAGTGACCTTGCTCAGAACAAAAGAACTGTGCTTCCTACACACACGGGCCATATCTAGTTCAACTCTGCTTAGGAAACTGACAAGAACAGTAGCTCCTCTTAGGTCCAATACACTGTACTTGCTGGGAAGAGACGCGAGTGCTATTTGTACTTTGTATGGCAATGGGAGCCCAATAGTGACTCTTCTTACCAGAAAACATCTCTTGCTCGTAGGACCACAAACTGCATGTGGCTCAACTCCATTTAGAACTGGGAAACAAATGCTAGCTCGCCTTACGAGAAACACACTCTGCTTTTGAGAAAAGAGCACTCTTCTACTCTACTGTGTTTCCTAATGGGTCCGAAGAGTGACCTTGCTCAGAACAAAGGAACTGTGCTTCCTACACACACGGGCCATATCTAGTTCAACTCTGCTTAGGAATCTGACAAGAACAGTAGCTCCTCTTCAGTCCAATACACTGTACTTGATGGGAACAGACGCCAGTGCTATTTGCACTGTGTATGGCAATCGGAGCACAATACTGACTTCCTTACCAGAAAAAAACTCTTGATCGTAGGACAAGAAACTCCATGGGATTCAACTCCATTTAGGATTGGGAAACAAACACTAGCTCGCCTTACAAGAAACACACTCTGCTTTTGAATAAAGGGCACTCTTTTACTCTACTGAATTTCCCATGGGGTCCGAACAGTGAGCTTGCTCAGAACAAAAGAACTGTGCTTCCTACACACATGGGCCATATCTAGTTCAACTCTGCTTAGGAAACTGACAAGATCAGTAGCTCCTCTACAGTCCGATACACTGTACTTGCTGGGAACAGACGCCAGTGCTATTTGCACTGTGTATGGGAATGGGAGCGCAATAGTGACTTTCCTTACCAGAAAACAACTCTTGTTCGTAGGACAAGAAACTGCATGTGATTCAACTCCATTTAGGACTGGGAAACAAATGCTAGCTCGCCTTACAAGAAACACACTCTGCTTTTGAGAAAAGAGCACTCTTCTACTGTACCATGTTTCCTAGAGGGCCAGAACAGAGAGCTTGCTCAGAACAAAAGAACTGTGCTTCCTACACACACGGCCATATCTAGTTCAATTCTGCTTAGGAAACTGACAAGAACAGCAGATCCTCTTCAGTCCAATACACTGTACATGGTGGGAAACGACGCCAGTGCTCTTTGCCCTGTGTATGACAATGGGCGCGCAATAGTGACTCTTCTTACCAGAAAACAACTCTTGCTCGTAGGACCAGAAACTGCATGTGACTCAACTCCATTTAGGACTGGGGAACAAATTCTAGCTCGCCTTACGAGAAACACACTCTGCTTTTGAGAAAAGAGCACTCTTCTACTCTACTGTGTTTCCTAGTGGGTCCGAAGAGTGACCTTGCTCAGAACAAAGGAACTGTGCTTCCTACACACACGGGCCATATCTAGTTCAACTCTGCTTAGGAATCTGACAAGAACAGTAGCTCCTCTTCATTCCAATACACTGTACTTGATGGGAACAGACGCCAGTGCTATTTGCACTGTGTATGGCAATTGGAGCACAATAGTGACTTCCTTACCAGAAAAAAACTCTTGCTCGTAGGACCAAAAACTGCATGTGACTCAACTCCATTTAGGCCTGGGAAACAAACGCTAGCTTGCCTTACAAGAAACACACTCTGCTTTTGAGAAAAGAGCACTCTTCTACTCTACTGTGTTTCCTATAGGGCCAGAACAGAGAGCTTGCTCAGAACAAAAGAACTGTGCTTCCTACACACACGGGCCCTATCTATCTCAACTCTGCTTAGGAAACTGACAAGAACAGTAGCTCCTCTTCAGTCCAATACACTGTACTTTCTGGGAACAGACGCGAGTGCTATTTGCACTGTGTATGGCAATGGGAGCGCAATAGTGACTCTTCTTACCAGAAAACAACTCTTTCTCGTAGGACCAGAAATTGCATGTGACTCAACTCCATTTAGTACTGGGAAACAAACGCTATCTCGTCTTACTAGAAACACACTCTGCTTTTGAGAAAAGAGCACTCTTCTACTCTACTGTGTTTCCTATGGGGTCTGAAAAGTGAGCTTGCTCAGAACAAAAGAACTGTGCTTCCTACACTCAAGGGCCATATGTAGTTCAACTCTGCTTAGGAAACTGACAAGAACATTAGCTCCTCCTCAGTCCAATACACTGTACTTGCTGGGAAGAGACGCGAGTGCTATTTGCCCTGTGTATGACAATGGGAGCGCAATAGTGACTCTTCTTACCAGAAAACAACTCTTGCTTGTAGGACCGAAAACTGCATGTGATTCAACTCCATTTAGGACTGGGAAATAAACGCTAGCTAGCCTTACAAGAAACACGCTCTGCTTTTGAGAAAAGAGCACTCTTCTATTCTACTGTGTTTCCTATAGTTCCAGAACAGTGAGGTTGCTCAGAAGATAAGAACTGTGCATCCTACACACACGGCCATATCTAGTTCTATTCTGCTTAGGAAACTGACAAGAACAGAAGATCCTCTTCAATCCAATACACTGTACATGCTGGGAACCGACGCCAGTTCTATTTGCCCTGTGTATGACAATGGGAGCGCAATAGTGAGTCTTCTTACCGAAAAACAACTCTTGCTCGTAGGACCAGAAACTGCATGTGACTCAACACCATTTAGAACTGGGAAAAAAATGGCAGCTCGCCTTACAAGAAACACACTCTCCTTTTGAGAAAAGAGCACTCTTCTACTCTACTGTGTTTCCTATGGGGTCCGAACAGTGACCTTGCTCAGAACAAAGGAACTGTGCTTCCTACACACACGGGCCATATCTAGTTCAACTCTGCTTAGGAAACTGACAAGAACAGTGGCTCCTCTTCAGTCCAATAAACTGTACTTGCTGGGAACAGACGCGAGAGCTATTTGCACTGTGCATGGCAATGGGAGCGCAATAGTGACTTTCCTTACCAGAAAACAACTCTTGCTCATAGGACCAAAAACTGAATGTGATTCAACTCCATTTAGGACTGGGAAACAAATGCCAGCTTGCCTTACAAGAAACACACTCTGCTTTTGAGAAAAGAGCACTCTTCTACTCTACCCTGTTTCCTATAGGGCCAGAACAGAGAGCTTGCTCAGAACAAAAGAACTGTGCTTCCTACACACACGGCCATATCTAGTTCAATTCTGCTTAGGAAACTGACAAGAACAGTAGATCCTCTTCAGTCCAATACATTGTACATGCTGGGAAACGACGCCAGTGCTATTTGCCCTTGTAATGACAATGGGAGCGCAATAGTGACTCTTCTTACTAGAAAACAACTCTTGCTCGTAGGACCAGAAACTGCATGTGACTCAACTCCATTTAGGACTGGGGAACAAACAGTAGCTCGCCTTACAAGAAACACACTCTGCTTTTGAGAAAAGGGCACTCTTCTACTCTACTGTGTTTCCTCTGGGGTCCGAACAGTGACCTTGCTCAGAACAAAGGAACTGTGCTTCCTACACACACGGGCCATATCTAGTTCAACTCTGCTTAGGAAACTGACAAGAACAGTAGATCCTCTTCAGTCCTATACACTGTACTTTCTGGGAACAGATGCGAGTGCTATTTGCAATGTGTATGGCAATTGGAGCACAATAGTGACTTCCTTACCAGAAAACAACTCTTGCTCGTAGGACCAAAAACTGCATGTGATTCAACTCCATTTAGGACTGGGAAACAAACGCTAGCTTGCCTTACAAGAAACACACTCTGCTTTTGAGAAAAGAGCACTCTTCTACTCTACTGTGTTTCCTATAGGGCCAGAACAGTGAGCTTGCTAAGAACAAAAGAACTGTGCTTCCTACACACACGGGCCATATCTAGTTCAACTCTGCTTAGGAAACTGACAAGAACATTAGCTCCTCTTCAGTCCAATACACTGTACTTGCTGGGAAGTGACGCGAGTGCTATTTGCACTGTGTATGGCAATGGGAGCACAATAGTGACTCTTCTTACCAGAAAACAACTCTAGCTCGTAGGACCAGAAACTGCATGTGACTCAACTCTATTTAGGACTGGGAAACAAACGCTAGCTCCCCTTACAAGAAAACACTCTGCTTTTGAGAAAAGAGCACTCTTCTACTCTACTGTGATTCCTATAGGGCCAGAACAGTGAGCTTGCTCAGAACAAAAGAACTGTGCTTCCTACACACACGGGCCATATCTAGTTCATTTCTGATTAGGAAACTGACAGGAACAGTAGATCCTCTTCAGTCCAATTCACTGTACATGCTGGGAACAGACGCCAATACTATTTGCCCTGTGTATGAGAATCGGAGCGCAATAGTGAGTCTTCTTACCAGAAAACACCTCTTGCTTGTAGGACCAGAAACTGCATGTGATTCAACTCCATTTAGGACTGGAAAACAAACGCTAGCTTGCCTTCCTAGAAACAAACTCTGCTTTTGAGAGAAGAGCACTCTTCTACTCTACTGTGTTTCCAATGGGGTCCGAACAGTGAGCTTGATCAGAAGAAAAGAATTGTGCTTCCTACACACACGAGCCATATCTAGTTCAACTCTGCTTAGGAAACTGACAAGAACAGTAGCTCCCCTTCAGTCCAATACACTGTACTTGCTGGGAACAGACGCAAGTGCTATTTGCACTGTGTAGGGCAATGGGAGCGCAATAGAGACCCTTCTTACCAGGAAACAACTCTTGCTCGTAAGACTAAAAACTGCATGTGACTCAACTCCATTTAGAAAAGGGAAACAAACGCTAGGTCGCCTTACAAGAAACACACTCTGCTTTTTAGAAAAGAGCACTCTTCTGCTCTACTGTGTTTCCTATAAGGCCATAACAGTGAGCTGGTTCAGAACAAAAGAACTGTGCTTCCTACACACACGGACCATATCTAGTTCAATTCTGCTTAGCAAACTGACAGGAATGGTAGATCCTGTTCAGTCTAATACACTGTACATGCTGGGAACAGAAGCCAGTGCTATTTGCCCTGTGTATGACAAAGGGAGTGCAATAGTGACACTTCTTACCTGAAAACAACTCTTCCTCGTAGGACCAGAAACTGCATGTGATTTAACTCCACTTAGGACTGGAAAACAGACGCTAGCTCGCCATACAAGAAACACACTCTGCTTTTGAGAAAAGAGAACTCTTCTACTCTACGGTGTTTCCTATAGGGCCAGAACAGTGAGATTGCTCAGAACAAAAGAATTGTGCTTACTACACACAGGGGCCATATCTAGTTCAACTCTGCTTAGGAAACTGACAAGAACAGTAGCTCCTCTTCAGTCCAATACACTGTACATGCTGGGAACAGACGCCAGTGCTATTTGCCCTGTGTATGACAATGGGAGCGCAATAGTGACTCTTCTTACCAGAAAACAACTCTTGCTCGTAGGACCAGAAACTGCATGTGACTCAACTCCATTTAGGACTGGGGAACAAACGGTAGCTCGCCTTACAAGAAACACACTCTGCTTTTGAGAAAAGAGCACTCTTCTACTCTACTGTGTTTCCTATGGGGTCCGAAAAGTGACCTTGCTCAGAACAAAGGAACTGTGCTTCCTACAAACACGGGTCATATCTAGTTCAACTCTGCTTAGGAAACTGACAAGAACAGTAGCTCCTCTTCAGTCCAATACACTGTACTTGCTGGGAACAGACGCGAGTGCTATTTGCACTGTGTATGGCAATGGGAGCACAATAGTGACTTTCCTTACCAGAAAACAACTCTTGCTCATAGGACCAAAAACTGAATGTGATTCAACTCCATTTAGGACTGGGAAACAAATGATAGCTTGCCTTACAAGAAACACACTCTGCTTTTGAGAAAAGATCACTCTTCTACTCTATCCTGTTTCCTATAGGGCCAGAACAGAGAGCTTGCTCAGAACAAAAGAACTGTGCTTCCTACACACACGGCCATATCTAGTTCAATTCTGCTTAGGAAACTGACAAGAACAGTAGATCCTCTTCAGTCCAATACATTGTACATGCTGGGAAACGACGCCAGTGCTATTTGCCCTTGTAATGACAATGGGAGCGCAATAGTGACTCTTCTTACTAGAAAACAACTCTTGCTGGTAGGACCAGAAACTGCATGTGACTCAACTCCATTTAGGACTGGGGAACAAACAGTAGCTCGCCTTACAAGAAACACACTCTGCTTTTGAGAAAAGGGCACTCTTCTACTCTACTGTGTTTCCTCTGGGGTCCGAACAGTGACCTTGCTCAGAACAAAGGAACTGTGCTTCCTACACACACGGGCCATATCTAGTTCAACTCTGCTTAGGAAACTGACAAGAACAGTAGATCCTCTTCAGTCCTATACACTGTACTTTCTGGGAACAGATGCGAGTGCTATTTGCAATGTGTATGGCAATTGGAGCACAATAGTGACTCTTCTTACCAGAAAACAACTCTTGCTCGTAGGACCAAAAACTGCATGTGATTCAACTCCATTTAGGACTGGGAAACAAACGCTAGCTTGCCTTACAAGAAACACACTCTGCTTTTGAGAAAAGAGCACTCTTCTACTCTACTGTGTTTCCTATAGGGCCAGAACAGTGAGCTTGCTCAGAACAAAAGAACTGTGCTTCCTACACACACGGGCCATATCTAGTTCAACTCTGCTTAGGAAACTGACAAGAACATTAGCTCCTCTTCAGTCCAATACACTGTACTTGCTGGGAAGTGACGCGAGTGCTATTTGCACTGTGTATGGCAATGGGAGCACAATAGTGACTCTTCTTACCAGAAAACAACTCTAGCTCGTAGGACCAGAAACTGCATGTGACTCAACTCTATTTAGGACTGGGAAACAAACGCTAGCTCCCCTTACAAGAAAACACTCTGCTTTTGAGAAAAGAGCACTCTTCTACTCTACTGTGATTCCTATAGGGCCAGAACAGTGAGCTTGCTCAGAACAAAAGAACTGTGCTTCCTACACACACGGGCCATATCTAGTTCATTTCTGATTAGGAAACTGACAGGAACAGTAGATCCTCTTCAGTCCAATTCACTGTACATGCTGGGAACAGACGCCAATACTATTTGCCCTGTGTATGAGAATCGGAGCGCAATAGTGAGTCTTCTTACCAGAAAACACCTCTTGCTTGTAGGACCAGAAACTGCATGTGATTCAACTCCATTTAGGACTGGAAAACAAACGCTAGCTTGCCTTCCTAGAAACAAACTCTGCTTTTGAGAGAAGAGCACTCTTCTACTCTACTGTGTTTCCAATGGGGTCCGAACAGTGAGCTTGATCAGAAGAAAAGAATTGTGCTTCCTACACACACGAGCCATATCTAGTTCAACTCTGCTTAGGAAACTGACAAGAACAGTAGCTCCCCTTCAGTCCAATACACTGTACTTGCTGGGAACAGACGCAAGTGCTATTTGCACTGTGTAGGGCAATGGGAGCGCAATAGAGACCCTTCTTACCAGGAAACAACTCTTGCTCGTAAGACTAAAAACTGCATGTGACTCAACTCCATTTAGAAAAGGGAAACAAACGCTAGGTCGCCTTACAAGAAACACACTCTGCTTTTTAGAAAAGAGCACTCTTCTGCTCTACTGTGTTTCCTATAAGGCCATAACAGTGAGCTGGTTCAGAACAAAAGAACTGTGCTTCCTACACACACGGACCATATCTAGTTCAATTCTGCTTAGCAAACTGACAGGAATGGTAGATCCTGTTCAGTCTAATACACTGTACATGCTGGGAACAGAAGCCAGTGCTATTTGCCCTGTGTATGACAAAGGGAGTGCAATAGTGACACTTCTTACCTGAAAACAACTCTTCCTCGTAGGACCAGAAACTGCATGTGATTTAACTCCACTTAGGACTGGAAAACAGACGCTAGCTCGCCATACAAGAAACACACTCTGCTTTTGAGAAAAGAGAACTCTTCTACTCTACGGTGTTTCCTATAGGGCCAGAACAGTGAGATTGCTCAGAACAAAAGAATTGTGCTTACTACACACAGGGGCCATATCTAGTTCAACTCTGCTTAGGAAACTGACAAGAACAGTAGCTCCTCTTCAGTCCAATACACTGTACATGCTGGGAACAGACGCCAGTGCTATTTGCCCTGTGTATGACAATGGGAGCGCAATAGTGACTCTTCTTACCAGAAAACAACTCTTGCTCGTAGGACCAGAAACTGCATGTGACTCAACTCCATTTAGGACTGGGGAACAAACGGTAGCTCGCCTTACAAGAAACACACTCTGCTTTTGAGAAAAGAGCACTCTTCTACTCTACTGTGTTTCCTATGGGGTCCGAAAAGTGACCTTGCTCAGAACAAAGGAACTGTGCTTCCTACAAACACGGGTCATATCTAGTTCAACTCTGCTTAGGAAACTGACAAGAACAGTAGCTCCTCTTCAGTCCAATACACTGTACTTGCTGGGAACAGACGCGAGTGCTATTTGCACTGTGTATGGCAATGGGAGCACAATAGTGACTTTCCTTACCAGAAAACAACTCTTGCTCATAGGACCAAAAACTGAATGTGATTCAACTCCATTTAGGACTGGGAAACAAATGATAGCTTGCCTTACAAGAAACACACTCTGCTTTTGAGAAAAGATCACTCTTCTACTCTATCCTGTTTCCTATAGGGCCAGAACAGAGAGCTTGCTCAGAACAAAAGAACTGTGCTTCCTACACACACGGCCATATCTAGTTCAATTCTGCTTAGGAAACTGACAAGAACAGTAGATCCTCTTCAGTCCAATACACTGTACATGCTGGGAAACGACGCCAGTGCTATTTGCCCTGTGTATGACAATGGGAGCGCAATAGTGACACTTCTTACCTGAAAACAACTCTTCCTCGTAGGACCAGAAACTGGATGTGATTTAACTCCACTTAGGACTGGGAAACAGACGCTAGCTCGCCATACAAGAAACACACTCTGCTTTTGAGAAAAGAGAACTCTTCTACTCTACCCTGTTTCCTATAAGGCCAGAACAGTGAGATTGCTCAGAACAAAAGAATTGTGATTACTACACACAGGTGCCATATCTAGTTCAACTCTGCTTAGGAAACTGACAAGAACAGTACCTCCTCTTCAGTCCAATAGACTGTACATGGTGGGAAACGACGCCAGTGCTCTTTGCCCTGTGTATGACAATGGGCGCACAATAGTGACTCTTCCTACCAGAAAACAACTCTTGCTCGTAAGACCAGAAACTGCATGTGACTCAACTCCATTTAGGACTGGGGAACAAACGGTAGCTCCCTTACAAGAAACAAACACTGCTTTTTAGGAAAGAGCACTCTTCTACTCTAATGTGTTTCCTAATGGGTCCGAAGAGTGACCTTGCTCAGAACAAAGGAACTGTGCTTCCTACACACACGGGCCATATCTAGTTCAACTCTGCTTAGGAATCTGACAAGAACTGTAGCTCCTCTTCAGTCCAATACACTGTACTTCACGGGAACAGACGCGAGTGCTATTTGCACTGTGTATGGCAATAGGAGCACAATAGTGACTTCCTTACCAGAAAAAAACTCTTGCTCGTAGGACCAAAAACTGCATGTGACTCAACTCCATTTAGGCCTGGGAAACAAACGCTAGCTTGCCTTACAAGAAACACACTCTGCTTTTGAGAAAAGAGCACTCTTCTACTCTACTGTGTTTCCTATAGGGCCAGAACAGTGAGCTTGCTCAGAACAAAAGAACTGTGCTTCCTACACACACGGGCCATATCTAGTTCAACTCTGCTTAGGAAACTGACAAGAACAGTAGCTCCTCTTCAGTCCAATACACTGTACTTTCTGGGAACAGACGCGAGTGCTATTTGCACTGTGTATGGCAATGGGAGCGCAATAGTGACTCTTCTTACCAGAAAACAACTCTAGCTCGTAGGACCAGAAACTGCATGTGACTCAACTCCATTTAGTACTGGGAAACAAACGCTATCTCGTCTTACTAGAAACACACTCTACTTTTGAGAAAAGAGCACTCTTCTACTCTACTGTGTTTCCTATGGAGTCTGAAAAGTGAGCTTGCTCAGAACAAAAGAACTGTGCTTCCTACACACAAGGGCCATATCTAGTTCAACTCTGCTTAGGAAACTGACAAGAACATTAGCTCCTCTTCAGTCCAATACACTGTACTTGCTGGGAAGAGACGCGAGTGCTATTTGCACTGTGTATGGCAATGGGAGCCCAATAGTGACTCTTCTTACCAGAAAACAATTCTTGCTCGTAGGACCAGAAACTGCATGTGACTCAACTCTAATTAGGACTGGGAAACAAACGCTAGCTCCCCTTACAAGGAACACACTCTGCTTTTGAGAAAAGAGCACTCTTCTAATCTACTGTGTTTCCTATAGGGCCAGAACAGTGAGCTTGCTCAGAACCAAAGAACTGTGCTTCCTACACACACGGGCCATATCTAGTTCATTTCTGATTAGGAAACTGACAGGAACAGTAGATCCTCTTCAGTCCAATTCACTGTACATGCAGGGAACAGACGCCAGTGCTATTTGCCCTGTGTATGACAATGGGAGCGCAATAGTGAGTCTTCTTACCAGAAAACAACTCTTGCTTGTAGGACCGAAAACTGCATGTGATTCAACTCCATTTAGGACTGGGAAATAAACGCTAGCTAGCCTTACAAGAAACACACTCTGCTTTTGAGAAAAGAGCACTCTTCTACTCTACTGTGTTTCTTATAGTTCCAGAACAGTGAGCTTGCTCAGAAGATAAGAACTGTGCATCCTACACACACGGCCATATCAAGTACAATTCTGCTTAGGAAACTGACAAGAACAGTAGATCCTCTTCAGTCCAATACACTGTACATGCTGGGCACCGACGCCAGTGCTATTTGCCCTGTGCATGACAATGGGAGTGCAATAGTGACTCTTCTTACCAGAAAACAACTCTTGCTCGTAGGACCAGAAACTGCATGTGACTCAACTCCATTTAGGACTGGGGAACAAACGGTAGCTCGCCTTACAAGAAACACACTCTGCTTTTGAGAAATGAGCACTCTTCTACTCTACTGTGTTTCCTATGGGGTCCGAACAGTGACCTTGCTCAGAACAAAGAAACTGCGCTTCCTACACACACGGGCCATATCTAGTTCAACTCTGCTTAGGAAACTGACAAGAACAGTAGCTCCTCTTCAGTCCAATACACTGTACATGATGGGAACAGACACAAGTGCTATTTGCAGCGTGTATGGTAATTGGAGCACAATAGTGACTTCCTTACCAGAAAACAACTCTTGCTCGTAGGACCAAAAACTGCATGTGACTCAACTCCACTTAGGACTGGGAAACAAACGCTAGCTTGCCTTACAAGAAACACACTCTGCTTTTGAGAAACGAGCACTCTTCTACTCTACTGTGTTTCCTATACGGCCAGAACAGTGAGCTTGCTCAGAACAAAAGAACTGTGCTTCCTACACACACGGGCCATATCTAGTTCAACTCTGCTTAGGAAACTGACAAGAACAGTAGCTCCTCTTCAGTCCAATACACTGTACTTTCTGGGAACAGACGCGAGCGCTATTTGCACTTGTATGGCAATGGGATCGCAATAGTGACTCTTCTTACCAGAAAACAACTCTTGCTCGTAGGACCAGAAACTGCATGTGACTCAACTCCATTTAGTACTGGGAAACAAACGCTATCTCGTCTTACTAGAAACACATTCTGCTTTTGAAAAAAGAGCACTCTTCTACTCTACTGTGTTTCCTATGGGGTCTGAAAAGTGAGCTTGCTCAGAACAAAAGAACTGTGCTTCCTACACACGGGCCATATCTAGTTCAACTCTGCTTAGGAAACTGACAAGAATATTAGCTCCTCTCAGTCCAATACACTGTACTTGCTGGGAAGAGACGCGAGTGCTATTTGCATTGTGTATGGCAATGGGAGCGCAATAGTGACTCTTCTTACGAGAAAACAACTCTTGCTCGTAGGAATAGAAACTGCCTTTGACTCAACTCTATTTTGGACTGGGAAACAAACGATAGCTCCCCTTACAAGGAACACACTCTGCTTTTGAGAAAAGAGCACTCTTCTACTCTACTGTGTTTCCTATAGGGCCAGAACATTGAGCTTGCTCAGAACAAAAGAACTGTGCTTCCTACACACACGGGCCATATCTAGTTCATTTCTGATTAGGAATCTGACAGGAACAGTAGATCCTCTTCAGTCCAATTCACTGTACATGCTGGGAACAGACGCCAGTGCAATTTGCCCTGTGTATGAGAATCGGAGCGCAATAGTGAGTCTTCTTACCAGAAAACAACTCTTGCTTGTATTACCAGAAACTGCATGTGACTCAACTCCATTTAGGACTGGGGAACAAACGGTAGCTCGCCTTACAAGAAACACACTCTGCTTTTGAGAAATGAGCACTCTTCTACTCTACTGTGTTTCCTATGGGGTCCGAACAGTGACCTTGCTCAGAACAAAGAAACTGCGCTTCCTACACACACGGGCCATATCTAGTTCAACTCTGCTTAGGAAACTGACAAGAACAGTAGCTCCTCTTCAGTCCAATACACTGTACTTGATGGGAACAGACACAAGTGCTATTTGCAGCGTGTATGGTAATTGGAGCACAATAGTGACTTCCTTACCAGAAAACAACTTTTGCTCGTAGGACGAAAAACTGCATGTGACTCAACTCCACTTAGGACTGGGAAACAAACGCTAGCTTGCCTTACAAGAAACACACTCTGCTTTTGAGAAACGAGCACTCTTCTACTCTACTGTGTTTCCTATACGGCCAGAACAGTGAGCTTGCTCAGAACAAAAGAACTGTGCTTCCTACACACACGGGCCATATCTAGTTCAACTCTGCTTAGGAAACTGACAAGAACAGTAGCTCCTCTTCAGTCCAATACACTGTACTTTCTGGGAACAGACGCGAGTGCTATTTGCACTTGTATGGCAATGGGATCGCAATAGTGACTCTTCTTACCAGAAAACAACTCTTGCTCGTAGGACCAGAAACTGCATGTGACTCAACTCCATTTAGTACTGGGAAACAAACACTATCTCGTCTTACTAGAAATACATTCTGCTTTTGAAAAAAGAGCACTCTTCTACTCTACTGTGTTTCCTATGGGGTCTGAAAAGTGAGCTTGCTCAGAACAAAAGAACTGGGCTTCCTACACACGGGCCATATCTAGTTCAACTCTGCTTAGGAAACTGACAAGAATATTAGCTCCTCTCAGTCCAATACACTGTACTTGCTGGGAAGAGACGCGAGTGCTATGTGCATTGTGTATGGCAATGGGAGCGCAATAGTGACTCTTCTTACGAGAAAACAACTCTTGCTCGTAGGAATAGAAACTGCCTTTGACTCAACTCTATTTTGGACTGGGAAACAAACGATAGCTCCCCTTACAAGGAACACACTCTGCTTTTGAGAAAAGAGCACTCTTCTACTCTACTGTGTTTCCTATAGGGCCAGAACATTGAGCTTGCTCAGAACAAAAGAACTGTGCTTCCTACACACACGGGCCATATCTAGTTCATTTCTGATTAGGAATCTGACAGGAACAGTAGATCCTCTTCAGTCCAATTCACTGTACATGCTGGGAACAGAAGCCAGTGCAATTTGCCCTGTGTATGAGAATCGGAGCGCAATAGTGAGTCTTCTTACCAGAAAACAACTCTTGCTTGTATTACCAGAAACTGCATGTGATTCAACTCCATTTAGGACTGGGAAACAAATGCTAGCTTGCCTTCCTAGAAACAAACTCTGCTTTTGAGAGAAGAGCACTCTTCTACTCTACTGTGTTTCCTATGGGGTCCCAACAGTGAGCTTCATCAGAGGAAAAGAACTGTGCGTCCTAAACACACGGGCCATATCTAGTTCAACTCTGCTTAGGAAACTGACAAGAACAGTAGCTCCCCTTCAGTCCAATACACTGTACTTGCTGGGAACAGACACAAGTGCTATTTGCACTGTGTATGGCAATGGGAGCGCAATAGAGACCCTTCTTACCAGAAAACAACTCTTGCTCGTAGGACTAAAAACTGCATGTGACTCAACTCCATTTAGAAAAGGGAAACAAACGCTAGATCGCTTTACAAGAAACACACTCTGCTTTTTAGAAAAGATCACTCTTCTGCTCTACTGTGTTTCTTATAAGGCCAGAACAGTGAGCTTGCTCAGAACAAAAGAACTGTGCTTCCTACACACACGGGCCATATCTAGTTCAACTCTGCTTAGGAAACTGACAAGAACATTAGCTCCTCTTCAGTGCAATACACTGTACTTGCTGGGAACAGACGCGAGTGCTATTTGCACTGTGTATGGCAATGGGAGTGCAATAGTGACTCTTCTTACCAGAAAACAACTCTTGCTCGTAGGACCAGAAACTGCATGTGACTCAACTCTATTTAGGACTGGGAAACAAATGCTAGCTCTCCTTACAAGAAACACACTCTGCTTTTGAGAAAAGAGCACTCTTCTACTCTACTGTGTTTCCTATATGGCCAGAACAGTGAGCTTGCTCAGAACAAAAGAACTGTGCTTCCTACACACACGGCCATATCTAGTTCAATTCTGCTTAGGAAACTGACAAGAACAGTAGCTCCTCTTCAGTCCAATACACTGTACTTGCTGGGAACATACGTGAGTGCTATTTGCACTGTGTATGGCAAAGGGAGCGCAATAGTGACTTTCCTTACCAGAAAACAACTCTTGCTCATAGGACCAAAAACCGCATGTGATTCAACTCCATTTAGGACTGGGAAACAAATGCTAGCTCGCCTTACAAGAAACACACTCTGCTTTTGAGAAAAGAGCACTCTTCTACTCCACTGTGTTTCCTATAGGGCCAGAACAGAGAGCTTTCTCAGAAAAAAGAACTGTGCTTCCTATACCCATGGCCATATCTAGTTCAATTCTGTTTAGGAAACTGACAAGAACAGTAGATCATTTTCAGTCCAATACAATGTACATGCTGGGAACAGTCGCCATTGCTTTTTGCCCTGTGTATGACAATGGGAGCGCAATAGTGACTTTCCTTACCAGAAAACAACTCTTGCTCGTAGGACCAGAAACTGCATGTGATTCAAATACATTTAGGACTGGGAATCAAACACTAGCTCGCCTTACAAGAAAAACACCCTGCTTTTGAGAAAAGGGCACACCTCTACTCTACTGTATTTCCTATGGGGTCCGAACAGTGAGCTTGCTCAGAACAAAAGAACTGTGCTTCCTACACACACGGGCCATATCTAGTGCAACTCTGCTTAGGAAACTGACAAGAACAGTAGCTCCTCTTCAGTTCAATACACTGTACTTGCTGGGAACAGACGCGAGTGCTATTTGCACTGTGTGTGGCAATGGGAGCACAATAGTTTCTTTCCTTACCAGAAAACAACTCTTGCTCGTAGGACCAGAAACTGCATGGGAATCAACTCTATTTAGGACTGGGAAACAAACGCTAGCTGGCCTTACAAGAAACACACTCTGCTTTTGAGAAATGAGCACTCTTCTTCTCTACTGTTTTTCCTATGGGCTCCGAACAGTGAGCTTTCTCAGAACAAAAGAACTGTGCTTCCTACACACGGGCCATATCTAGTTCAACTCTGCTTAGGAAACTGACAAGAACAGTAGCTCCCCTTCAGTCCAATACACTGTACTTGCTGGGAACAGACGTGAGTGCTATTTGCACTGTGTAGGGCAATGGGAGCGCAATAGAGACCCTTCTTACCAGAAAACAACTCTTGCTCGTAGGACTAAAAACTTCATGTGACTCAACTGCATTTAGAAAAGGGAAACAAACGCTAGATCGCCTTACAAGAAACACACTCTGCTTTTTAGAAAAGATCACTCTTCTGCTCTACTGTGTTTCTTATAAGGCCAGAACAGTGAGCTTGCTCAGAACAAAAGAACTGTGCTTCCTACACACACGGGCCATATCTAGTTCAATTCTGCTTAGCAAACTGACAAGAACAGTAGATCCTGTTCAGTCTAATACACTGCACATGCTGGGAACAGAAGCCAGTGCTATTTGCCCTGTGTATGACAATGGGAGCACAATAGTGACTCTTCTTACCTGAAAACAACTCTTAATCGTAGGACCAGAAACTGCATGTGATTCAACTCCACTTAGGACTGGGAAACAAATGCTAGCTCGCCATACAAGAAACACACTCTGCTTTTGAGAAAAGGGCACTCATCTACTCTACTGTGTTTCCTATGGGGTCCGAACAGTGAGCTTGCTCAGAACAAAATAACTGTGCTTCCTACACACACGGCCATATCTAGATCAATTCTGCTTAGGACCCTGACACGAACAGTAGATCCTCTTCAGTCCAATACACTGTACTTGCTGGGAACAGACGCCAGTGCTATTTGCCCTGTGTATGACAATGGGAGCGCAATAGTGACTCTTCTTACCAGAAAACATCTCTTGCTCGTAGCACAAGAAACAGCATGTGATTCAACTCCATTTAGGACTGGGAAACAAATGCTAGCTGGCCTTACAAGAAACACACTCTGCTTTTTAGAAAAGAGCACTCTTCTACTCTACTGTGTTTCCTATGTGGTCCAAACAGTGAGCTTGCTCAGAACAAAAACTGTGCTTCCTATACACACGGACCATATCTAGTTCAACTCTGCTTAGGAAACTGACAAGAACAGTAGCTCCTCATCAGTCCAATACACTGTACTTGGTGGGAACAGACGCCAGTGCTATTTGCACTGTGTATGGCAATTGGAGCGCAATAGTGACTCTTCTTAACAGAAAAAAACTCTTGCTCGTAGGACCAAAAACTACATGTGATTCAACTCCATTTAGGACTGGGAAACAAACGCTAGCTTGCCTTACAAGAAACACACTCTGCTTTTGAGAAAAGAGCACTCTTCTACTATACTGTGTTTCCTATATGGCCAGAACAGTGAGCTTGCTCAGAACAAAAGAACTGTGCTTCCTACACACACGGCCATATCTAGATCAATTCTCCTTAGTAAACTGACAAGAACAGTAGCTCCTCTTTAGTCCAATACACTGTACATGCTGGGAACCGACACCAGTGCTATTTGCCCTGTGTGTGACAATGGGAGCGCAATAGTGACTCTTCTTACCAGAAAACAACTCTTGCTTGTAAGACCAGAAACTGGAAGTGACTCAACTCCATTTAGGACTGGGAAACAAACGCTAGCTTGCTTTACAAGAAACACACTCTGCTTTTGAGAAAATAGCTCTCTTCTTCTCTAATGTGTCTCCTATGGGGTCCGAACAGTGAGCTTGCTCAGAACAAAAGAACTGTGCTACCTACACACACAGGCCATATGTAGTTCAACTATGCTTAGGAAACTGTCAAGAACAGTAGCTCCTCTTCAGTCCAATACACTGTACTTGCTGGAAACATACCCGAGTGCTATTTGCACTGTGTATGGCAATTGGAGCGCAATAGTGACTCTTCTTACCAGAAAACAACTCATGGTCGTTGGACCAAAAACTGCATGTGACTCACCTCCATTTAAGACTGGGAAAAAAACGCTAGCTCTCCTTACAAGAAACACACTCTACTTTTGAGAAAAGAGCACTCTTCTAGTCTACTGTGTTTCCTATAGGGACAGAACAGTGAGCTTGCTCAGAACAAAAGAACTGTGCTTCCTACACACACGGGCCATATCTAGTTCAACTCTGCTTAGGAAACTGACAAGAACAGTAGCTCCTCTTCAGTTCAATACACTGTACTTGCTGGGAACAGACGCGAGTGTTACTGGCACTGTATATGGCAATGGGAGCGCAATAGTGACTTTCCTTACTAGAAAACAACCGTTGCTCGTAGGACCAGAAACTGCATGTGACTCAACTCCATTTAGGACTGGGAAACAAACGCTAGATCGCCTTACAAGAAACACACTCTGCTTTTGAGAAATGAGCACTCTTCTTTTCTACTGTGTTTCCTGTGGGGTCCGAACAGTAAGCTTGCTCAGAACAAAAGAACTGTGCTTCCAACACACACAGGCCATATCTAGTTCAACTCTGCTTAGGAAAATGACAAGAACAGTAGCTCCTCTTCAGTTCAATACACTGTACTTGCTGGGAACAGACGCGAGTGCTCTTTGCACTGTGTATGGCAATGGGAGCACAATAGTTTTTTTCCTTACCAGAAAACAACTCTTGCTCATAGGACCAGAAACTGCATGGGACTCAACTCCATTTAGGACTGGGAAACAAACGCTAGCTGGCCTTACAAGAAACACACTCTGCTTTTGAGAAATGAGCACTCTTCTCCTCTACTGTGTTTCCTATGGGTTCCGAACAGTAAGCTTGCTCAGAACAAACAAACTGTGCTTCCTACACACACGGGCCATATCTAGTTCAACTCTGCTTAGGAAACTGAGAAGAACAGTAGCTCCACTTCAGTCCAATACACTGTACTTGCTGGGAACAGACGCGAGTGCTATTTGCACTGTGTAGGGCAATGGGAGTGCAATAGAGACCCTTCTTACCAGAAAACAACTCTTGCTCATAGGACTAAAAACTGCATGTGACTCAACTCCATTTAGAAAAGGGAAACAAACGCTAGATCGCCTTACAAGAAACACACTCTGCTTTTTAGAAAAGATCACTTTTCTGCTCTACTGTGTTTCTTATAAGGCCAGAACAGTGAGCCTGCTTTGAAAAAAAGAACTGTGCTTCCTACACACGGCCATATCTACATCAATTCTGCTTAGGAAACTGACAAGAACATTCTTCTTCTCTACTGTGTTTCCTATGGCTTCCAAACAGTGAGCTTGTTCAGAACAAAAGAACTGTGCTTCCTAAACACAAGTGCCATATCCTGTTCAACTCTGCTTAGGAAACTGACAAGAACAGTAGCTCCTCTTCAGTCCAATACACTGTACTTGCTGGGAACAGACGCGAGTGCTATTTGCACTGAGTATGGCAATGGGAGCGCAATAGTGACTCTTCTTACCAGAAAACAACTCTTGATCGTAGGACCAGAAACTGCATGGGATTCAACTCCATTTAGGAGTGGGAAACAAACGCTAGCTCGCCTTATAAGAAACACACTCTGCTTTTGAGAAAAGAGCACTCTTCTACTCTACTGTGTTTCCTATGGGGTCTGAACAGTGAGCTTGCTCAGAACAAAAGAACTCTGCTTCCTACACACACGGGCCATATCTAGTTCAACTGTGCTTAGTAAACTGACAAGAACAGTAGCTCCTCTTCAGTCCAATACACTGTACTTGCTGGGAACAGACGCGAGTGCTATTTGCACTGTGTATGGCAATGGGAGCGCAATAGTGATTCCTTACCAGAAAACAACTCTTGCTCGTAGGACCAGAAATACATGTGATTCAACTCCATTTAGGACTGGGAAACAAACACTAGCTCGCCTTACAAGAAACACTCTCTGCTTTTGAGAAAAGAGCACTCTACCTCTCTACACTCTTTTCTATGAGGTCCGAACAGTGAGCTTGCTCAGAACAAAAGAACTGTGCTTCCTACGTACACAGGCCATATCTCCTTCAACTCTGCTTAGGAAACTGACAAGAACTGTAGCTCCTCTTCAGTCCAATACACTGTACTAGCTGGGAACAGACGCGAGTGCTATTTGCACTGTGTATGGCAAAGGGAGCGCAATAGTGACTTTCCTTACCAGAAAATAACTCTTGCTCGTAGGACCAAAAACTGCATGTGTCTCAACTCTTTGTAGGACTAGGAAACAAATGCTAGCTCGCCTTACAAGAAACACAGTCTGCTTTTGAGAAAAGAGCACTCTTCTACTCTACTGTGTTTCCTAAGTTTTCCGAACAAGGAGCTTGATCAGAACAAAAGAACTGTGCTTCCTACACACACGGCCATATCTAGTTCAATTCTGCTTGGGAAACTGACAAGAACCGTAGCTCCTCTTCAGTCCAATACACTGTACTTGCTGGGAACATACGTGAGTGCTATTTGCACTGTGTATGGCAAAGGGAGCGCAATAGTGACTTTCCTTACCAGAAAAAAACTCTTGCTCATAGGACAAAAAAACCGCATGTGATTCAACTCCATTTAGGACTGGGAAACAAATGCTAGCTCGCCTTACAAGAAACACACTCTGCTTTTGAGAAAAGAGCACTCTTGTACTCCACTGTGTTTCCTATAGGGCCAGAACAGAGAGCTTTCTCAGAAAAAAGAACTGTGCTTCCTATACCCATGGCCATACCTAGTTCAATTCTTTTTAGGAAACTGACAAGAACAGTAGATCCTTTTCAGTCCAATACAATGTACATGCTGGGAACAGTCGCCATTGCTTTTTGCCCTGTGTATGACAATGGGAGCACAATAGTGACTTTCCTTACCAGAAAACAACTCTTGCTCGTAGGACCAGAAACTGCATGTGATTCAAATACATTTAGGACTGGCATCAAACACTAGCTCGCCTTACAAGAAAAACACTCTGCTTTTGAGAAAAGGGCACACCTCTACTCTACTGTATTTCCTATGGGGTCCGAACAGTGAGCTTGCTCAGAACAAAAGAACTGTGCTTCCTACACACACGGGCCATATCTAGTGCAACTCTGCTTAGGAAACTGACAAGAACAGTAGCTCCTCTTCAGTTCAATACACTGTACTTGCTGGGAACAGACGCGAGTGCTATTTGCACTGTGTGTGGCAATGGGAGCACAATAGTTTCTTTCCTTACCAGAAAACAACTCTTGCTCATAGGACCAGAAACTGCATGGGAATCAACTCCATTTAGGACTGGGAAACAAACGCTAGCTGGCCTTACAAGAAACACACTCTGCTTTTGAGAAATGAGCACTCTTCTTCTCTACTGTTTTTCCTATGGGCTCCGAACAGTGAGCTTGCTCAGAACAAAAGAACTGTGCTTCCTACACACGGGCCATATCTAGTTCAACTCTGCTTAGGAAACTGACAAGAACAGTAGCTCCCCTTCAGTCCAATACACTGTACTTGCTGGGAACAGACGTGAGTGTTATTTGCACTGTGTAGGGCAATGGGAGCGCAATAGAGACCCTTCTTACCAGAAAACAACTCTTGCTCGTAGGACTAAAAACTTCATGTGACTCAACTGCATTTAGAAAAGGGAAACAAACGCTAGATCGCCTTACAAGAAACACACTCTGCTTTTTAGAAAAGATCACTTTTCTGCTCTACTGTGTTTCTTATAAGGCCAGAACAGTGAGCTTGCTCAGAACAAAAGAACTGTGCTTCCTACACACACGGGCCATATCTAGTTCAATTCTTCTTAGCAAACTGACAAGAACAGTAGATCCTGTTCAGTCTAATACACTGCACATGCTGGGAACAGAAGCCAGTGCTATTTGCCCTGTGTATGACAATGGGAGCACAATAGTGACTCTTCTTACCTGAAAACAACTCTTAATCGTAGGACCAGAAACTGCATGTGATTCAACTCCACTTAGGACTGGGAAACAAATGCTAGCTCGCCATACAAGAAACACAATCTGCTTTTGAGAATAGGGCACTCATCTCCTCTACTGTGTTTCCTATGGGGTCCGAACAGTGAGCTTGCTCAGAACAAAATAACTGTGCTTCCTACACACAAGGCCATACCTAGATCAATTCTGCTTAGGACCCTGACACGAACAGTAGATCCTCTTCAGTCCAATACACTGTACTTGCTGGGAACAGACGCCAGTGCTATTTGCCCTGTGTATGACAATGGGAGCGCAATAGTGACTCTTCTTACCAGAAAACATCTCTTGCTCGTAGGACAAGAAACAGCATGTCATTCAACTCCATTAGGACTGGGAAACAAATGCTAGCTGGCCTTACAAAAAACACACTCTGCTTTTTAGAAAAGAGCATTCTTCTACTCTACTGTGTTTCCTATGTGGTCCAAATATTGAGCTTGCTCAGAACAAAAACTGTGCTTCCTATACACACGGACCATATCTAGTTCAACTCTGCTTAGGAAACTGACAAGAACAGTAGCTCCTCATCAGTCCAATACACTGTACTTGATGGGAACAGACGCCAGTGCTATTTGCACTGTGTATGGCAATGGGAGCTCAATAGTGACTTTCCTTACCAGAAAACAACTCTTGCTCATAGGACCGAAAACTGCATGTGATTCAACTCAATTAAGAACTGGGACATAAACGCTAGCTCGCCTTACAAGAAAGAGACTCTGCTTTTGAGAAAAGAGCACTCTTCTACTCTACTGTGTTTCCTATATGGCCAGAACAGTGAGCTTGCTCAGAACAAAAGAACTGTGCTTCCTACACACACGGCCATATCTAGATCAATTCTCCTTAGTAAACTGACAAGAACAGTAGCTCCTCTTTAGTCCAATACACTGTACATGCTGGGAACCGACACCAGTGCTATTTGCCCTGTGTGTGACAATGGGAGCGCAATAGTGACTCTTCTTACCAGAAAACAACTCATGGTCGTAGGACCAAAAACTGCATGTGACTCACCTCCATTTAAGACTGGGAAAAAAACGCTAGCTCTCCTTACAAGAAACACACTCTGCTTTTGAGAAAAGAGCACTCTTCTACTCTACTGTGTTTCCTATAGGGACAGAACAGTGAGCTTGCTCAGAACAAAAGAACTGTGCTTCCTACACACACGGGCCATATCTAGTTCAACTCTGCTTAGGAAACTGACAAGAACAGTAGCTCCTCTTCAGTTCAATACACTGTACTTGCTGGGAACAGACGCGAGTGTTATTTGCACTGTATATGGCAATGGGAGCGCAATAGTGACTTTCCTTACTAGAAAACAACCGTTGCTCGTAGGACCAGAAACTGCATGTGACTCAACTCCATTTAGGACTGGGAAACAAACGCTAGATCACCTTACAAGAAACACACTCTGCTTTTGAGAAATGAGCACTTTTCTTTTCTACTGTGTTTCCTGTGGGGTCCGAACAGTAAGCTTGCTCAGAACAAAAGAACTGTGCTTCCAACACACACGGGCCATATCTAGTTCAACTCTGCTTAGGAAAATGACAAGAACAGTAGCTCCTCTTCAGTTCAATACACTGTACTTGCTGGGAACAGACGCGAGTGCTATTTGCACTGAGTATGGCAATGGGAGCACAATAGTTTCTTTCCTTACCAGAAAACAACTCTTGCTCATAGGACCAGAAACTGCATGGGACTCAACTCCATTTAGGACTGGGAAACAAACGCTAGCTGGCCTTACAAGAAACACACTCTGCTTTTGAGAAATGAGCACTCTTCTCCTCTACTGTGTTTCCTATGGGTTCCGAACAGTAAGCTTGCTCAGAACAAACGAACTGTGCTTCCTACACACACTGGCCATATCTAGTTCAACTCTGCTTAGGAAACTGAGAAGAACAGTAGCTCCACTTCAGTCCAATACACTGTACTTGCTGGGAACAGACGCGAGTGCTATTTGCACTGTGTAGGGCAATGGGAGTGCAATAGAGACCCTTCTTATCAGAAAACAACTCTTGCTCATAGGACTAAAAACTGCATGTGACTCAACTCCATTTAGAAAAGGGAAACAAACGCTAGATCGCCTTACAAGAAACACACTCTGCTTTTTAGAAAAGATCACTTTTCTGCTCTACTGTGTTTCTTATAAGGCCAGAACAGTGAGCCTGCTCAGAACAAAAGAACTGTGCTTCCTACACACACGGCCATATCTACATCAATTCTGCTTAGGAAACTGACAAGAACATTCTTCTTCTCTACTGTGTTTCCTATGGCTTCCAAACAGTGAGCTTGTTCAGAACAAAAGAACTGTGCTTCCTAAACACAAGTGCCATATCCTGTTCAACTCTGCTTAGGAAACTGACAAGAACAGTAGCTCCTCTTCAGTCCAATACACTGTACTTCACGGGAACAGACGCGAGTGCTATTTGCACTGTGTATGGCAATGGGAGCACAATAGTGACTCTTCTTACCAGAAAACAACTCTTGATCATAGGACCAGAAACTGCATGGGATTCAACTCCATTTAGGAGTGGGAAACAAACGCTAGCTCGCCTTATAAGAAACACACTCTGCTTTTGAGAAAAGAGCACTCTTCTACTCTACTGTGTTTCCTATGGGGTCTGAACAGTGAGCTTGCTCAGAACAAAAGAACTCTGCTTCCTACACACACGGGCTATATCTAGTTCAACTGTGCTTAGGAAACTGACAAGAACAGTAGCTCCTCTTCAGTCCAATACACTGTACTTGCTGGGAACAGACACGAGTGCTATTTGCACTGTGTATGGCAATGGGAGCGCAATAGTGATTCCTTACCAGAAAACAACTCTTGCTCGTAGGACCAGAAATGCATGTGATTCAACTCCATTTAGGACTGGGAAACAAACACTAGCTCGCCTTACAAGAAACACTCTCTGCTTTTGAGAAAAGAGCACTCTTCCTCTCTACACTCTTTTCTATGAGGTCCGAACAGTGAGCTTGCTAAGAACAAAAGAACTGTGCTTCCTACGTACACAGGCCATATCTCCTTCAACTCTGCTTAGGAAACTGACAAGAACAGTAGCTCCTCTTCAGTCCAATACACTGTACTAGCTGGGAACAGACGCGAGTGCTATTTGCACTGTGTATGGCAAAGGGAGCGCAATAGTGACTTTCCTTACCAGAAAATAACTCTTGCTCGTAGGACCAAAAACTGCATGTGTCTCAACTCTTTGTAGGACTGGGAAACAAATGCTAGCTCGCCTTACAAGAAACACAATCTGCTTTTGAGAAAAGAGCACTCTTTTACTCTACTGTGTTTCCTAAGTTTTCCGAACAGTGAGCTTGTTCAGAACAAAAGAAATGTGCTTCCTACACAACGGGCCATATCTAGTTCAACTCTACTTAGGAAACTGACAAGAACAGTAGCTCCTCTTCAGTCCAATACACTGTACTTGCTGGGACCAGACGCGAGTGTTATTTGCACTGTGTGTGGTAATGGGAACTCAATAGTGACTTTCCTTACCAGAAAACAACTCTTGCTCGTAGGACCGAAAACTGCATGTGATTCAACTCCATTTAGAACTGGGAAATAAACGCTATCTCGCCTTACAAGAAACAGACTCTGCTTTTCAGAAAAGAACACTCTTCTACTCTACTGTGTTTCCTATATGGCCAGAACAGTGAACTTGCTCAGAACAAAAGAACTGTGCTTCCTACACACACGTTCCATATCTAGTTCAATTCTGCTTAGGAAACTGACAAGAACAGTAGATCCTCTTCAGTCCAATACACTGTACATGCTGGGAACCGACACCAGTGCTATTTGCCCTGTGTATGACAATGGGAGCTCAATAGTGACTCCTCTTACCAGAAAAAAACTCTTGCTCGTAGGATAAGAAACTGCATGTGATTCAACTCCATTTAGGACTGGGAAACAAACGCTAGCTCGCCTTACAAGAAACACACTCTGCTTTTGAGAAAAGAGCACTCTTCTACTCTACTGTGTTTCCTATGGGGTCCGAACAGTGAGCTTGCTCAGAACAAAAGAACTGTGCTTCCTACACACGGCCATATCTAGTTCAATTCTGCTTAGGAACCTGAAAAGAAGAGAAGATTCTCTTCAATCCAATACACTTTACAAGCTGCGAACAGACGCGAGTGCTATTTGCCCTGTGTATGACAATGGGAGCGCAATAGTGACTCTTCTTACCAGAAAACACCTCTTGCTCGTAGGAAAAAAACTGCATGTGATTCAACTCCATTTAGAACTGGGAAATAAAGGCTAGCTCGCCTTACAAGAAACACACTCTGCTTTTGAGAAAAGAGCACTCTTCTACTCTACTGTGTTTCCTATGGGGTCCAAACAGTGAGCTTGCTCAGAAAAAAAGAACTGTGCTTCCTACACATACGGCCATGTCTAGTTCAATTCTGCTTAGGAAACTGACAAGAACAGTAGCTCCTCTTCATTCCAATACACTGTACTTGCTGGGAATAGACGCGAGTGTTATTTGCACTGTGTATGACAATGGGAGCGCAATAGTGACTCTTCTTACCACAAAACAACTCTTGCTCATAGGACCAGAAACTGCATGGATTAAACTCCATTTCTGACTGGGAAACAAACACTAGCTCTTTTTACAAGAAACACACTCTGCTTTTGAGAAAAGAGCACTCTTCTACTCTACTGTGTTCCCTATGGGGTCCGAACAGAGAGCTTGCTCAGAACAAAAGAACTGTGCTTCCTACACACCCGGGCCATATCTAATTCAACTATGCTTAGGAAACTGACAAGAACAGTAGCTCCTCTTCAGTCCAATACACTGTACTTGCTGGGAACAGACGCAAGTGCTATTTGCACTGTGTAAGGTAATGGGAACTCAATAGTGACTTTCC
>NW_026736709.1:0-61000 GCF_949786415.1 Peromyscus eremicus | reverse complement strand
TACTGGACTGAAGAGGATCTACTGTCCTTGTCAGGTTCCTAAGCAGAATTGAACTAGATATGGCCGTGTGTAGGAAGCACATTTCTTTTGTTCTGAGCAAGCTCACTGTTCTGGCCCTATAGGAAACACAGTAGAGTAGAAGAGTGATCTTTTCTCAAAAGCAGACTGTGTTTCTTGGAAGGCGAGCTAGCGTTTGTTTCCCAGTCCTAAATGGAGTTGAGTCACATGCAGTTTTTTGTCCTACGAGCAAGAGTTGTTTTCTGGTAAGACGAGTCACTATTGTGCTCCAATTGCCATACACAGTGCAAATAGCACTCGCGTCTGTTCTCCGCAAGTACAGTGTATTGGACGGAAGAGGAGCTACTATTCTTGTCAGTTTCCTAAGCAGAGTTGAACTAGATATGGCCCGTTTGTGTAGGAAGCACAGTTCTTTTGTTCTGAGCAAGCTCACTGTTCGGACACCATAGGAAACACAGTAGAGTAGAAGAGTGCTCTTTTCTCAAAAGCAGAGTGTGTTTCTTGTAAGGCGAGCTAGCATTTGTTTCCCCGTCCTAAATGGAGTTGAATCACATGAAGTTTCTGGTCTTATGAGCAAGAGTTGTTTTCTGGTAAGGAAAGTCACTATTGCGCTCCCATTGCCATACACAGTGCAAATAGCACTCGCTTCTGTTCCCAGCAAGTACAGTGTATCGGAATGAAGAGGAGCTACTTTTCTTGTCAGTTTCCTAAGCAGAGTTGAACTAGATATGGCCCGTGTGTAGGAAGCACAGTTCTTTTGTTCTGAGCAAGCTCACTGTTCTGGCCCTATAGGAAACACAGTAGAGTAGAAGTGTGCTCTTTTCTCTAAAGCAGAGTGTGTTTCTTGTAAGGTGAGCTAGCTTTTGTTTGCCAGTCCTAAATGGAGTTGAATCACATGCAGTTTCTGGTCCTAAAAGCAAGAGTTGTTTTCTGGTAAGAAGAGTCACTATTGCGCTGCCATTGCCATACACAGGACAAATAGCACTGGCGTCTCTTTCCAGCAAGTACACTGTATTGGACTGAAGAGGATCTACTGTTCTTGTCAGGTTCCTAAGCAGACTTGAACTAGATATGGCCGTGTGTGTAGGAAGCACAGTTTTTTGTTCTGAGCAAGCTCACTTTTCGGAACACCTAGGAAACACAGTAGCGTAGAAGAGTGCTCTTTTCTCAAAAGCAGAGTGTGCTTCTTGTAAAGCGAGCTAGAGTTTGTTTCCCAGTCCTAAATGGAGTGGAATCACATGCAGTTTCTGGTCCTACGAGCAAGAGTTGTTTTCTGGTAAGAAGAGTCACTATTGCGCTGCCTTTGCCATACACAGGAGAAATAGCACTGGCGTCGGTTCCCAGCAAGTATAGTGTATTGGACTGAAGAGGATCTACTGTTCTTGTCAGGTTCCTAAGCAGACTTGAACTAGATATGGCCGTGTGTGTAGGAAGCACAGTTCTTTTGTTCTGAGCAAGCTCACTGTTCGGACACCATAGGAAACACAGTAGAGTAGAAGAGTGCTCTTTTCTCAAAAGCAGAGTGTGTTTCTTGTAAGGCGAGCTCGCGTTTGTTTCCCAGTCCTGAATGGAGTTGAATCACATGAAGTTTCTGGTCTTACGAGCAAGAGTTGTTTTCTGGTAAGGAAAGTCACTATTGCGCTCCCATTGCCATTCACAGTGCAAATAGCACTCGCGTCTGTTCCCAACAAGTATAGTGTATCGGACTGAAGAGGAGCTACTGTTCTTGTCAGTTTCCTAAGTAGAGTTGAACTAGATATGGCCCATGTTTAGGAAGCACAGTTCTTTTGTTCTGAGCAATCTCAGTATTCTGGCCCTATAGGAAACACAGTAGAGTAAAAGAGTGCTCTTTCCTCTAAAGCAAAGCGTGTTTCTTCTAAGATGAGCTAGCATTTGTTTCCCAGTCCGAAATGGAGTTGAATCACATGCAGTTTCTGATCCTACGAGCAAGAGTTGTTTTCTGGTATGAAGAGTCACTATTGCGCTGCCATTGCCATACACAGGACAAACAGCACTGGTGTCTGTTCCCAGCAATTACAGTGTACTGGACTGAAGAGGATCTACTGTCCTTGTCAGGTTCCTAAGCAGAATTGAACTAGATATGGCCGTGTGTAGGAAGCACATTTCTTTTGTTCTGAGCAAGCTCACTGTTCTGGCCCTATAGGAAACACAGTAGAGTAGAAGAGTGCTCTTTCCTCAAAAGCAGAGTGTGTTTCTTTTAAGGCGAGCTAGCGTTTGTTTCCCAGTCCTAAATGGAGTGGAATCACATGCAGTTTCTGGTCCTACGAGCAAGAGTTGTTTTCTGGTAAGAAGAGACACTATTGCATTGCCATTGCCATACACAGGACAAATAGCACTGGCGTCTGTTCCCAGCAAGTACAGTGTATTGGACTGAAGAGGATCTACTGTTCTTGTCAGCTTCCTAAGCAGACTTGAACTAGATATGCCCGTGTGTGTAGGAAGCACAATTTTTTGTTCTGAGCAAGTTCACTGTTCGGAACACATAGGAAACACAGTAGAGTAGAAGAGTGCTCTTTTCTCAAAAGCAGAGTGTGTTTTTGTAAGGCGTGCTAGCGTTTGTTTCCTAGTCCTAAATGGAGTTGAATCACATGCAGTTTCTGGTCCTACGAGCAAGACTTGTTTTCTGGTAAGGAAAGTCACTATTGTGCTCCCATTGCACTTTACAAGGCAAATAGCACTCGCGTCTTTTCCCAGCAAGTACAGTGTATTGGACTGAATCAGAGCTACTGTTCTTTTCAGTTTACTAAGCAGAATTGAACTAGATATGGTCCGTGCGTGTAGGAAGCACAGTTCTTTTGTTCTGAGCAAGCTCACTGTTTGGACCCCATAGGAAACACAGTAGAGTAGAAGAGTGCTCCTTTCTCAAAAGCAGAGTGTGTTTCATGTAAGGCGAGCTAGCATTTTTTTCCCAGTCCTAAATGGAGTTGAGACACATGCAGTTTTTTGTCCTACGAGCAAGAGTTGTTTTCTGGTAAGACAAGTCACTTTTGTGCTCCAATTGCCATACACAGTGCAAATAGCACTCGCGTCTGTTCCCAGCAAGTACAGTGTATCAGACTGAAGAGGAGCTACTGTTCTTGTCAGTTTCCTAGGAAGAGTTGAACTAGTTATGGCCCGTGTGTAGGAAGCACAGTTCTTTTGTTCTGAGCAAGTTCACTGTTCTGGCCCTATAGGAAACACAGTAGAGTAGAAGAGTGCTCTTTTCTCAAAAGCAGAGTGTGTTTCTTGTAAAGCAAGCTAGAGTTTGTTTCCCAGTCCTAAATGGAGTGGAATCACATGCAGTTTCTGGTCCTACGAGCAAGAGTTGTTTTCTGATAAGAAGAGTCACTATTGTGCTGCCATTGCCATACACAGGACAAATAGCACTGGCGTCTCTTCCCAACAAGTACAGTGTATTGGACTGAAGAGGATCTACTCTTTCTGTCAGGTTCCTAAGCAGAATTGAACTAGATATGGCCGTGTGTGTAGGAAGCACAGTTCTTTTGTTCTGAGCAAGCTCACTGTTCGGACCCCATAGGAAACACAGTAGAGTAGAAGAGTGCTCTTTTCTCAAAAGCAGAGTGTGTTTTTTGTAAGGCGAGCTAGCGTTTGTTTCCCAGTCCTAAATGGAGTTGAGTCACATGCAGTTTTTTGTCCTACATGCAAGAGTTGTTTTCTGGTAAGACGAGTCTCTATTGTGCTCCAAATGCCATACACAGTGCAACTAGCACTCGCGTCTGTTCCCTGCAAATACAGTGTATTGGACTGAAGAGGATCTACTGTTCTTGTCAGTTTCCTAATCAGAGTTGAACTAGATATGGCCCGTGTGTGTAGGAAGCACAGTTCTTTTGTTCTGAGCAAGGTCACTGTTCTGGCCCTATAGGAAACACAGTAGAGTAGAAGTGTGCTCTTTTCTCTAAAGCAGAGTGTGTTTCTTGTAAGGTGAGCTAGCTTTTGTTTGCCAGTCCTAAATGGAGTTGAATCACATGCAGTTTCTGGTCCTAAAAGCAAGAGTTGTTTTCTGGTAAGGAAAGTCACTATTGCGCTGCCATTGCCATACACAGGACAAATAGCACTGGCGTCTCTTTCCAGCAAGTACACTGTATTGGACTGAAGAGTATCTACTGTTCTTGTCAGGATCCTAAGCAGACTTGAACTAGATATGGCCGTGTGTGTAGGAAGCACAGTTCTTTTGTTCTGAGCAAGGTCACTGTTCTGGCCCTATAGGAAACACAGTAGAGTAGAAGAGTGCTCTTTTCTCAAAAGCAGACTGTGTTTCTTGGAAGGCGAGCTAGCGTTTGTTTCCCAGTCCTAAATGGAGTTGAGTCACATGCAGTTTTTTGTCCTACGAGCAAGAGTTGTTTTCTGGTAAGACGAGTCACTATTGTGCTCCAATTGCCATACACAGTGCAAATAGCACTCGCGTCTGTTCTCCGCAAGTACAGTGTATTGGACGGAAGAGGAGCTACTGTTCTTGTCAGTTTCCTAAGCAGAGTTGAACTAGATATGGCCCGTTTGTGTAGGAAGCACAGTTCTTTTGTTCTGAGCAAGCTCACTGTTCGGACACCATAGGAAACACAGTAGAGTAGAAGAGTGCTCTTTTCTCAAAAGCAGAGTGTGTTTCTTGTAAGGCGAGCTAGCATTTGTTTCCCCATCCTAAATGGAGTTGAATCACATGAAGTTTCTGGTCTTACGAGCAAGAGTTGTTTTCTGGTAAGGAAAGTCACTATTGCGCTCCCATTGCCATACACAGTGCAAATAGCACTCGCTTCTGTTCCCAGCAAGTACAGTGTATCGGACTGAAGAGGAGCTACTGTTCTTGTCAGTTTCCTAAGCAGAGTTGAACTAGATATGGCCCGTGTGTAGGAAGCACAGTTCTTTTGTTCTGAGCAAGCTCACTGTTCTGGCCCTATAGGAAACACAGTAGAGTAGAAGAGTGCTCTTTTCTCTAAAGCAGAGAGTGTTCCTTGTAAGGTGAGCTAGCATTTGTTTCCCAGTCCGAAATGGAGTTGAATCACATGCAGTTTCTGGTCCTACGAGCAAGAGTTGTTTTCTGGTAAGAAGAGTCACTATTGTGCTGCCATTGCCATACACAGGACAAACAGCACTGGCGTCTGTTCCCAGCAATTACAGTGTATGGACTGAAGAGGATCTACTGTTCTTGTCAGTTTCCTAAGCAGAATTGAACTAGATATGGCCGTGTGTGTAGGAAGCACAGTTCTTTTGTTCTGAGCAAGCTCACTGTTCTGGCCCTATAGGAAACACAGTAGAGTAGAAGAGTGCTCTTTCCTCAAAAGCAGAGTGTGTTTCTTTTAAGGCGAGCTAGCGTTTGTTTCCCAGTCCTAAATGGAGTGGAATCACATGCAGTTTCTGGTCCTACGAGCAAGAGTTGTTTTCTGGTAAGAAGAGACACTATTGCATTGCCATTGCCATACACAGGACAAATAGCACTGGCGTCTGTTCCCAGCAAGTACAGTGTATTGGACTGAAGAGGATCTACTGTTCTTGTCAGCTTCCTAAGCAGACTTGAACTAGATATGCCCGTGTGTGTAGGAAGCACAATTTTTTTGTTCTGAGCAAGTTCACTGTTCGGAACACATAGGAAACACAGTAGAGTAGAAGAGTGCTCTTTTCTCAAAAGCAGAGTGTGTTTTTGTAAGGCGTGCTAGCGTTTGTTTCCTAGTCCTAAATGGAGTTGAATCACATGCAGTTTCTGGTCCTACGAGCAAGACTTGTTTTCTGGTAAGGAAAGTCACTATTGTGCTCCCATTGCACTTTACAAGGCAAATAGCACTCGCGTCTTTTCCCAGCAAGTACAGTGTATTGGACTGAATCAGAGCTACTGTTCTTTTCAGTTTACTAAGCAGAATTGAACTAGATATGGTCCGTGCGTGTAGGAAGCACAGTTCTTTTGTTCTGAGCAAGCTCACTGTTTGGACCCCATAGGAAACACAGTAGAGTAGAAGAGTGCTCCTTTCTCAAAAGCAGAGTGTGTTTCATGTAAGGCGAGCTAGCATTTTTTTCCCAGTCCTAAATGGAGTTGAGTCACATGCAGTTTTTTGTCCTACGAGCAAGAGTTGTTTTCTGGTAAGACAAGTCACTTTTGTGCTCCAATTGCCATACACAGTGCAAATAGCACTCGCGTCTGTTCCCAGCAAGTACAGTGTATCAGACTGAAGAGGAGCTACTGTTCTTGTCAGTTTCCTAGGAAGAGTTGAACTAGTTATGGCCCGTGTGTAGGAAGCACAGTTCTTTTGTTCTGAGCAAGCTCACTGTTCTGGCCCTATAGGAAACACAGTAGAGTAGAAGAGTGCTCTTTTCTCAAAAGCAGAGTGTGTTTCTTGTAAAGCAAGCTAGAGTTTGTTTCCCAGTCCTAAATGGAGTGGAATCACATGCAGTTTCTGGTCCTACGAGCAAGAGTTGTTTTCTGATAAGAAGAGTCACTATTGTGCTGCCATTGCCATACACAGGACAAATAGCACTGGCGTCTCTTCCCAACAAGTACAGTGTATTGGACTGAAGAGGATCTACTCTTTCTGTCAGGTTCCTAAGCAGAATTGAACTAGATATGGCCGTGTGTGTAGGAAGCACAGTTCTTTTGTTCTGAGCAAGCTCACTGTTCGGACCCCATAGGAAACACAGTAGAGTAGAAGAGTGCTCTTTTCTCAAAAGCAGAGTGTGTTTTTTGTAAGGCGAGCTAGCGTTTGTTTCCCAGTCCTAAATGGAGTTGAGTCACATGCAGTTTTTTGTCCTACATGCAAGAGTTGTTTTCTGGTAAGACGAGTCTCTATTGTGCTCCAAATGCCATACACAGTGCAACTAGCACTCGCGTCTGTTCCCTGCAAATACAGTGTATTGGACTGAAGAGGATCTACTGTTCTTGTCAGTTTCCTAAGCAGAGTTGAACTAGATATGGCCCGTGTGTGTAGGAAGCACAGTTCTTTTGTTCTGAGCAAGGTCACTGTTCTGGCCCTATAGGAAACACAGTAGAGTAGAAGTGTGCTCTTTTCTCTAAAGCAGAGTGTGTTTCTTGTAAGGTGAGCTAGCTTTTGTTTGCCAGTCCTAAATGGAGTTGAATCACATGCAGTTTCTGGTCCTAAAAGCAAGAGTTGTTTTCTGGTAAGGAAAGTCACTATTGCGCTGCCATTGCCATACACAGGACAAATAGCACTGGCGTCTCTTTCCAGCAAGTACACTGTATTGGACTGAAGAGTATCTACTGTTCTTGTCAGGTTCCTAAGCAGACTTGAACTAGATATGGCCGTGTGTGTAGGAAGCACAGTTTTTTGTTCTGAGCAAGCTCACTTTTCTGAACCCCTAGAAACACAGTAGAGTAGAAGAGTGCTCTTTTCTCAAAAGCAGAGTGTGCTTCTTGTAAAGCGAGCTAGGGTTTGTTTCCCAGTCCTAAATGGAGTGGAATCACATGCAGTTTCTGGTCCTACGAGCAAGAGTTGTTTTCTGGTAAGAAGAGTCACTATTGCGCTGCCTTTTCCATACACAGGAGAAATAGCACTGGCGTCTGTTCCCAGCAAGTATAGTGTATTGGACTGAAGAGGATCTACTGTTCTTGTCAGTTTCCTAAGTAGAGTTGAACTAGATATGGCCCATGTTTAGGAAGCACAGTTCTTTTGTTCTGAGCAATCTCAGTATTCTGGCCCTATAGGAAACACAGTAGAGTAGAAGAGTGCTCTTTCCTCTAAAGCAAAGCGTGTTTCTTCTAAGATGAGCTAGCTTTTGTTTCCCAGTCCTAAATGGTGTTGAATCACATGCAGTTTCTGATCCTACGAGCAAGAGTTGTTTTCTGGTATGAAGAGTCACTATTGCGCTGCCATTGCCATACACAGGACAAACAGCACTGGTGTCTGTTCCCAGCAATTACAGTGTACTGGACTGAAGAGGATCTACTGTCCTTGTCAGGTTCCTAAGCAGAATTGAACTAGATATGGCCGTGTGTAGGAAGCACATTTCTTTTGTTCTGAGCAAGCTCACTGTTCTGGCCCTATAGGAAACACAGTAGAGTAGAAGAGTTCTCTTTTCTCAAAAGCAGAGTGTGTTTCTTGTAAGGCGAGCTAGCGTTTGTTTCCCAGTCCTAAATGGAGTTGAGTCACATGCAGTTTTTTGTCCTACATGCAAGAGTTGTTTTCTGGTAAGACGAGTCTCTATTGTGCTCCAAATGCCATACACAGTGCAACTAGCACTCGCGTCTGTTCCCTGCAAATACAGTGTATTGGACTGAAGAGGATCTACTGTTCTTGTCAGTTTCCTAAGCAGAGTTGAACTAGATATGGCCCGTGTGTGTAGGAAGCACAGTTCTTTTGTTCTGAGCAAGGTCACTGTTCTGGCCCTATAGGAAACACAGTAGAGTAGAAGTGTGCTCTTTTCTCTAAAGCAGAGTGTGTTTCTTGTAAGGTGAGCTAGCTTTTGTTTGCCAGTCCTAAATGGAGTTGAATCACATGCAGTTTCTGGTCCTAAAAGCAAGAGTTGTTTTCTGGTAAGAAGAGTCACTATTGCGCTGCCATTGCCATACACAGGACAAATAGCACTGGCGTCTCTTTCCAGCAAGTACACTGTATTGGACTGAAGAGGATCTACTGTTCTTGTCAGGTTCCTAAGCAGACTTGAACTAGATATGGCCGTGTGTGTAGGAAGCACAGTTTTTTGTTCTGAGCAAGCTCACTTTTCGGAACACCTAGGAAACACAGTAGAGTAGAAGAGTGCTCTTTTCTCAAAAGCAGAGTGTGCTTCTTGTAAAGCGAGCTAGAGTTTGTTTCCCAGTCCTAAATGGAGTGGAATCACATGCAGTTTCTAGTCCTACAAGCAAGAGTTGTTTTCTGGTAAGAAGAGTCACTATTGCGCTGCCTTTGCCACACAGGAGAAATAGCACTGGCGTCGGTTCCCAGCAAGTATAGTGTATTGGACTGAAGAGGATCTACTGTTCTTGTCAGGTTCCTAAGCAGAGTTGAACTAGATATGGCCGTGTGTGTAGGAAGCACAGTTCTTTTGTTCTGAGCAAGCTCACTGTTCGGACACCATAGGAAACACAGTAGAGTAGAAGAGTGCTCTTTTCTCAAAAGCAGAGTGTGTTTCTTGTAAGGCGAGCTCGCGTTTGTTTCCCAGTCCTAAATGGAGTTGAATCACATGAAGTTTCTGGTCTTACGAGCAAGAGTTGTTTTCTGGTAAGGAAAGTCACTATTGCGCTCCCATTGCCATTCACAGTGCAAATAGCACTCGCGTCTGTTCCCAACAAGTATAGTGTATCGGACTGAAGAGGAGCTACTGTTCTTGTCAGTTTCCTAAGTAGAGTTGAACTAGATATGGCCCATGTTTAGGAAGCACAGTTCTTTTGTTCTGAGCAATCTCAGTATTCTGGCCCTATAGGAAACACAGTAGAGTAGAAGAGTGCTCTTTCCTCTAAAGCAAAGCGTGTTTCTTCTAAGATGAGCTAGCTTTTGTTTCCCAGTCCTAAATGGTGTTGAATCACATGCAGTTTCTGATCCTACGAGCAAGAGTTGTTTTCTGGTATGAAGAGTCACTATTGCGCTGCCATTGCCATACACAGGACAAACAGCACTGGTGTCTGTTCCCAGCAATTACAGTGTACTGGACTGAAGAGGATCTACTGTCCTTGTCAGGTTCCTAAGCAGAATTGAACTAGATATGGCCGTGTGTAGGAAGCACATTTCTTTTGTTCTGAGCAAGCTCACAGTTCTGGCCCTATAGGAAACACAGTAGAGTAGAAGAGTTCTCTTTTCTCAAAAGCAGAGTGTGTTTCTTGTAAGGCGAGCTAGCGTTTGTTTCCCAGTCCTAAATGGAGTTGAATCACATGCAGTTTCTGGTCCTAAGAGCAAGAGTTGTTTTCTGGTAAGAAGAGTCACTATTGCGCTGCCATTGCCATACACAGGACAAATAGCACTGGCGTCTGTTCCCAGCAAGCACAGAGTATTGAACTGAAGAGGATCTACTGTTGTTGTCAGGTTCCTAAGCAGACTTGAACTAGATATGGCCGTGTGTGTAGGAAGCACAGTTTTTTTGTTTTGAGCAAGCTCACTTTTCAGAACACATAGGAAACACAGTAGAGTAGAAGAGTGCTCTTTTCTCAAAAGCAGAGTGTGTTTTTGTAAGGCGAGCTAGCGTTTGTTTCCTAGTCCTAAATGGAGTTGAATCACATGCAGTTTCTGGTCCTATGAACAAGAGTTGTTTACTGGTAAGGAAAGTCACTATTGCGCTCCCATTGCCCTTTACAAGGCAAATAGCACTCGCGTCTTTTCCCAGCAAGTACAGTGTATTGGACTGAATAGGAGCTACTGTTCTTGTCAGTTTACTAAGCACAATTGAACTAGATATGGTCCGTGCGGGTAGGAAGCACAGTTCTTTTGTTCTGAGCAAGCTCACTGTTTGGACAACATAGGAAACACAGTAGAGTAGAAGAGTGCTCTTTTCTCTAAAGCAAAGCGTGTTTCTTGTAAGGTGAGCTAGCTTTTGTTTCCCAGTCCTAAATGGTGTTGAATCACATGCAGTTTCTGATCCTACGAGCAAGAGTTGTTTTCTGGTATGAAGAGTCACTATTGCGCTGCCATTGCCATACACAGGACAAACAGCACTGGTGTCTGTTCCCAGCAATTACAGTGTACTGGACTGAAGAGGATCTACTGTCCTTGTCAGGTTCCTAAGCAGAATTGAACTAGATATGGCCGTGTGTAGGAAGCACATTTCTTTTGTTCTGAGCAAGCTCACTGTTCTGGCCCTATAGGAAACACAGTAGAGTAGAAGAGTGCTCTTTTCTCAAAAGCAGACTGTGTTTCTTGGAAGGCGAGCTAGCGTTTGTTTCCCAGTCCTAAATGGAGTTGAGTCACATGCAGTTTTTTGTCCTACGAGCAAGAGTTGTTTTCTGGTAAGACGAGTCACTATTGTGCTCCAATTGCCATACACAGTGCAAATAGCACTCGCGTCTGTTCTCCGCAAGTACAGTGTATTGGACGGAAGAGGAGCTACTGTTCTTGTCAGTTTCCTAAGCAGAGTTGAACTAGATATGGCCCGTTTGTGTAGGAAGCACAGTTCTTTTGTTCTGAGCAAGCTCACTGTTCGGACACCATAGGAAACACAGTAGAGTAGAAGAGTGCTCTTTTCTCAAAAGCAGAGTGTGTTTCTTGTAAGGCGAGCTAGCATTTGTTTCCCCGTCCTAAATGGAGTTGAATCACATGAAGTTTCTGGTCTTATGAGCAAGAGTTGTTTTCTGGTAAGGAAAGTCACTATTGCGCTCCCATTGCCATACACAGTGCAAATAGCACTCGCTTCTGTTCCCAGCAAGTACAGTGTATCGGAATGAAGAGGAGCTACTTTTCTTGTCAGTTTCCTAAGCAGAGTTGAACTAGATATGGCCCGTGTGTAGGAAGCACAGTTCTTTTGTTCTGAGCAAGCTCACTGTTCTGGCCCTATAGGAAACACAGTAGAGTAGAAGAGTGCTCTTTTCTCTAAAGCAGAGTGTGTTTCTTGTAAGGTGAGCTAGCATTTGTTTCCCAGTCCTAAATGGAGTTGAATCACATGCATTTTCTGTTCCTACGAGCAAGAGTTGTTTTCTGGTAAGGAAAGCAACTATTGCGCTCCCATTGCCATACACAGTGCAAATAGCACTCGCGTCTGTTCCCAGCAATTACAGTGTATTGGACTGAAGAGGATCTACTGTTCTTGTCAGGTTCCTAAGCAGAATTGAACTAGATATGGCCGTGTGTGTAGGAAGCACAGTTCTTTTGTTCTGAGCAAGCTCACTGTTCTGGCCCTATAGGAAACACAGTAGAATAGAAGAGTGCTCTTTTCTCAAAAGCAGAGTGTGTTTCTTTTAAGGCGAGCTAGCGTTTGTTTCCCAGTCCTAAATGGAGTGGAATCACATGCAGTTTCTGGTCCTACGAGCAAGAGTTGTTTTCTGCTACGAAGAGACACTATTGCACTGCCATTGCCATACACAGGACAAATAGCACTGGCGTCTGTTCCCAGCAAGTACAGTGTATTGGACTGAAGAGGATCTACTGTTCTTGTCAGGTTCCTAAGCAGACTTGAACTAGATATGGCCCGTGTGTGTAAGAAGCACAGTTTTTTTGTTCTGAGCAAGCTCACTGTTCGGAACACATAGGAAACACAGTAGAGTAGAAGAGTGCTCTTTTCTCAAAAGCAGAGTGTGTTTTTGTAAGGCGTGCTAGCGTTTGTTTCCTAGTCCTAAATGGAGTTGAATCACATGCAGTTTCTGGTCCTATGAACAAGACTTGTTTTCTGGTAAGGAGAGTCACTATTTCGCTCCCATTGCACTTTACAAGGCAAATAGCACTCGCGTCTTTTCCCAGCAAGTACAGTGTATTGGACTGAATAGGAGCTACTGTTCTTTTCAGTTTACTAAGCAGAATTGAACTAGATATGGTCCGTGCATATAGGAAGCACAGTTCTTTTGTTCTGAGCAAGCTCACTGTTTGGACCCCATAGGAAACACAGTAGAGTAGAAGAGTGCTCTTTTCTCAAAAGCAGAGTGTGTTTCATGTAAGGCGAGCCAGCATTTCTTTCCCCGTCCTAAATGGAGTTGAGTCACATGCAGTTTTTTGTCCTACGAGCAAGAGTTGTTTTCTGGTAAGACAAGTCACTATTGTGCTCCAATTGCCATACACAGTGCAAATAGCACTCTCGTCTGTTCTCAGCAAGTACAGTGTATCTGACTGAAGAGGAGCTACTGTTCTTGTCAGTTTCCTAGGCAGAGTTGAACTAGTTATGGCCCGTGTGTAGGAAGCACAGTTCTTTTGTTCTGAGCAAGCTCACTGTTCTGGCCCTATAGGAAACACAGTAGAGTAGAAGAGTGCTCTTTTCTCAAAAGCAGAGTGTGTTTCTTGTAAAGCAAGCTAGAGTTTGTTTCCCAGTCATAAATGGAGTGTAATCACATGCAGTTTCTGGTCCTATGAGCAAGAGTTGTTTTCTGATAAGAAGAGTCACTATTGTGCTGCCATTGCCATACACAGGACAAATAGCACTGGCGTCTGTTCCCAACAAGTACAGTGTATTGGACTGAAGAGGATCTACTCTTTTTGTCAGGTTCCTAAGCAGAATTGAACTAGATATGGCCGTGTGTGTAGGAAGCACAGTTTTTTTGTTCTGAGCAAGCTCACTGTTCGGACCCCATAGGAAACACAGTAGAGTAGAAGAGTGCTCTTTTCTCAAAAACAGAGTGTGTTTCTTCTAAGGCGAGCTAGCGTTTGTTTCCCAGTCCTAAATGGAGTTGAGTCACATGCAGTTTTTTGTCATACGTGCAAGAGTTGTTTTCTGGTATGACGAGTCAGTATTGTGCTCCAAATGCCATACACAGTGCAAATAGCAGTCGCGTCTGTTCCCTGCAAGTACAGTGTATTGGACTGAAGAGGATCTACTCTTCTTGTCAGTTTCCTAAGCAGAGTTGAACTAGATATGGCCCGTGTGTAGGAAGCACAGTTCTTTTGTCCTGAGCAAGCTCACTGTTCTGGCCCTATAGGAAACACAGTAGAGTAGAAGTGTGCTCTTTTCTCTAAAGCAGAGTGTGTTTCTTGTAAGGTGAGCTAGCTTTTGTTTGCCAGTCCTAAATGGAGTTGAATCACATGCAGTTTCTGGTCCTACAAGCAAGAGTTTTTTTCTGGTAAGAAGAGTCACTATTGTGCTGCTATTGCCATACACAGGACAAATAGCACTGGCGTCTCTTTCCAGCAAGTACAGTGTATTGGACTGAAGAGGATCTACTGTTCTTGTCAGGTTCCTAAGCAGACTTGAACTAGATATGGCCGTGTGTGTAGGAAGCACAGTTTTTTTGTTCTGAGCAAGCTCACTTTTCGGAACACCTAGGAAACACAGTAGAGTAGAAGAGTGCTCTTTTCTCAAAAGCAGAGTGTGCTTCTTGTAAAGCGAGCTAGAGTTTGTTTCCCAGTCCTAAATGGAGTGGAATCACATGCAGTTTCTGGTTCTACGAGCAAGAGTTGTTTTCTGGTAAGAAGAGTCACTATTGCGCTGCTTTTGCCATACACCGGACAAATAGCACTGGCGTCTGTTCCCAGCAAGTATAGTGTATTGGACTGAAGAGGATCTACTGTTCTTGTCAGGTTCCTAAGCAGAATTTAACTAGATATGGCCGTGTGTGTAGGAAGCACAGTTCTTTTGTTCTGAGCAAGCTCACTGTTCGGACACCATAGGAAACACAGTAGAGTAGAAGAGTGCTCTTTTCTCAAAAGCAGAGTGTGTTTCTTGTAAGGCGAGCTCGCGTTTGTTTCCCAGTCCTAAATGGAGTTGAATCACATGCAGTTCTTGGTCTTACGAACAAGAGTTGTTTTCTGGTAAGGAAAGTCACTATTGCGCTCCCATTGACATACACAGTGCAAAGAGCACTCTTGTCTGTTTCCAGCAAGTACAGTGTATCGGACTGAAGAGGAGCTACTGTTCTTGTCAGTTTCCTAAGCAGAGTTGAACTAGATATGGCGCGTGTGTAGGAAGCACATTTCTTTTGTTCTGAGCAAGCTCACTATTCTGGCCCTATAGGAAACACAGTAGAGTAGAAGAGTGCTCTTTTCTCTAAACCAGAGTGTGTTTCTTGTAAGGTGAGCTAGCTTTTGTTTCCCACTCCTAAATGGAGTTGAATCATATGCAGTTTCTGGTCCTACAAGCAAGAGTTGTTTTCTGGTAAGAAGAGTCACTATTGCGCTGCCATTGCCATACACAGGACAAATAGCACTGGCGTCTGTTCCCAGCAAGTACAGTATATTGGACTGAAGAGGATCTACTGTTCTTGTCAGGTTCCTAAGCAGAATTGAACTAGATATGGCCGTGTGTGTAGGAAGCACAGTTCTTTTGTTCTGAGCAAGCTCACTGTTCGGACCCCATAGGAAACACAGTAGAGTAGAAGAGTGCTCTTTTCTCAAAAGCAGAGTGTGTTTCTTCTAAGTCGAGCTAGCATTTGTTTCCCAGTCCTAAATGGAGTTGAGTCACATGCAGTTTTTTGTCCTACGAGCAAGAGTTGTTTTCTGGTAAGACGAGTCTCTCTTGTGCTCCAATGCCATACACTGTGCAAATAGCACTCGCGTCTGTTCCCCGCAAGTACTGTGTATCGGACTGAAGAGGAGCTACTGTTCTTGTTTGTTTCCTAAGAAGAGTTGAACTAGATATGGCCCGTGTGTGTAGAAAGCACAGTTCTTTTGTTCTGAGCAAGCTCACTGTTCGGACCCCTTAGGAAACACAGTAGAGTAGAAGAGTGCTCTTTTCTCAAAAGCAGAGTGTGTTTCTTGTAAGGCGAGCTAGCATTTGTTTCCCAGTACTAAGTGGAGTTGAATCACATGCAGTTTCTGGTCCTACGAGCATGAGTTGTTTTCTGGTAAGGAAAGCCACTATTGCGCTCCCATTGCCATACACAGTGCAAATAGCACTCGCGTCTGTTCCCAGCAAGTACAGTGTATTGGACTGAATAGGAGCTACTGTTCTTGTCAGTTTCCTAAGCAGAGTTGAACTAGTTATGGCCCGTGTGCAGGAAGCACAGTTCTTTTGTTCTGAGCAGGTCAATTGTTCTGGCCCTATAGGAAACACAGTAGAGTAGAAGAGTCCTCTTTTCTCAAAAGCAGAGTGTGTTTCTTGTTAGGCGAGCTAGCATTTGTTTCCCAGTCCTAAATGGAGTGGAATCACATGCAGTTTCTGGTCCTACGAGCAAGAGTTGTTTTCTGGTAAGGAAAGACACTATTGCGCTCCCATTGCCATACACAGTGCAAATAGCACATGTGTCTGTTCCCAGCAATTACAGTGTATTGGACTGAAGAGGAGCTACTGTTCTGGTCAGGTTCCTAAGCAGAGTTCAACTAGATATGGCCCGTGTGTGTATGAAACACAGTTCTTATGTTCTGAGCAAGCTCACTGCTCTGGCCCCAATGGAAATACAGTAGAGTAGAAGAGTGCTCTTTTCTCTAAAGCAGAGTGTGTTTCTCGTAAGGCAAGCTAGCGTTTGTTTCCCAGTCCTAAATGGAGTTAAGTCACATGCAGTTTTTTGTCCTACGAGCAAGAGTTGTTTTCTCGTAAGACAAGTCACTATTGTGCTCCAATTGCCATACACAGTGCAAATAGCACTCGCGTCTGTTCCCCGCAAGTACAGTGTATTGGACTGAAGAGGATCTACTGTTCTTGTTTGTTTCCTAAGCAGAGTTGAACCAGATATGGCCCGTGTGTGTAGGAAGCACAGTTCTTTTGTTCTGAGCAAGCTCACTGTTCGGACCCAATAGGAAACACAGTAGAATAGAAGAGTGATCTTTTCTCAAAAGCACAGTGTGTTTCATGTAAGGCGAGCTAGCACTTGTTCCCCAGTCCTAAATGGAGTTGAATCAAATGCAGTTTCTGGTCCTACGAGCAAGAGTTGTTTTCTGGTAAGGAAGGTCACTATTGCGCTCCCATTGACATACACAGTGCAATTAGCACTCGCGTCTGTTCCCAGCAAGTACAGTGTATCGGACTGAAGAGGAGCTACTGTTCTTGTCAGTTTCATAAGCAGAGTTTAACTAGTTATGGGCCGTATGTAGGAAGCACAGTTCTTTTGCTTTGAGCAAGCTCACTGTTCTGGCCCTATAGGAAACACAGTAGAGTAGAAGAGTGCTCTTTTCTCTAAAGCAGAGTGTTTTTCTTGTAAGGCAAGCTAGCGTTTGTTTCCCAGTCCTAAATGGAGTTGAATCACATGCAGGTTCTAGTCCTAAGAGCAAGAGTTGTTTTATGGTAAGAAGAGTAACTATTGCGCTGCCATTGCCATACACAGGACAAATAGCACTGGCGTCTGTTCCCAGCAAGTACAGTGTATTGGACTGAAGAGGATCTACTGTTCTTGTCAGGTTCCTAAGCAGAATTGAACTAGATATGGCCGTGTGTGTAGGAAGCACAGTTCTTTTGTTCTGAGCAAGCTCACTGTTCGGACACCATATGAAACCCAGTAGAGTAGAAGAGTGCTCTTTTCTCAAAAGCAGAGTGTGTTCTTGTAAGGCAAGCTAGCGTTTGTTTCCCACTCCTAAATGGAGTTGAATCACATGCAGTTTCTGGTCCTAAGAGCAAGAGTTGTTTTCTGGTAAGGAAATTCACTATTGTGCTCCCCTTGCCATACATAGTGCAAATAGCTCTCGCGTCTGTTCCCAACAAGTACAGTGTATCGGACTGAAGAGGAGCTACTGTTCTTGTCAGTTTCCTAAGCAGAGTTGAACTAGATATGGCCCGTGTGTGTAGGAAGCACCGTTCTTATGTTCTGAGCAAGCTCACTGTTCTTGCCCTATAGGAAACACAGTAGAGTAGAAGAGTGCTCTTTTCTCAAAAACAGAGTGTGTTTTTGTAAGGCGAGCTACCGTTTGTTTCCTAGTCCTAAATGGAGTTGAATCACATGCAGTTTCTGGTCCTACGAACAAGAGTTTTTTTCTGGTAAGGAAAGTCACTATTGCGCTCCCATTGCCCTACACAAGGCAAATAGCACTCGCGTATTTTTCCAGCATGTACAGTGTATTGGACTGAATAGGAGCTACTGTTCTTGTCAGTTTCCTAAGCAGAGTTGAAGTAGATATGGCCCGTGTGTGTAGGAAGTACAGTTCTTTTTTTCTGAGCAAGCTCACTGTTCTGGCCCTATAGGAAACACAGTAGATTAGAAGAGTGCTCTTTTCTCAAAAGCAGAGTGTGTTTCTTGTAAAGCGAGCTAGAGTTTGTTTCCCAGTCCTAAATGGAGTGGAATCACCTGCAATTTCTGGTCCTACGAGCAAGAGTTGTTTTCTGGTAAGAAGAGTCACTATTGCGCTGCCATTGCCATACACAGGACAAATAGCACTGGCGTCTCTTCCCAGCAAGTATAGTGTATTGGACTGAAGAGGATCTACTGTTCTTGTAAGGTTCCTAAGCAGACTTGAACTAGATATGGTCCATGTGTGTAGGAAGCACAGCTTTTTTGTTCTGAGCAAGCTCACTGTTCAGAACACATAGGAAACACAGTAGAGTAGAAGAGTGCTCTTTTATCAAAAGCAGAATGTGTTTCTTGGAAGTCGAGCTAACATTTGTTTCCCAGTCCTAAATGGAGTTTAGTCACATGCAGTTTTTTGTCCTACAAGCAAGAGTTGTTTTCTGGTAAGACAAGTCACTATTGTGCTCCAATGCCATACACAGTGCAAATAGCACTCGCGTCTATTCCCCGCAAGTAGAGTGTATTGGACTGAAGAGGAGCTACTGTTCTTGTCAGTTTCCTAAGCAGAGTTGAACTAGTTATGGCCCGTGTGTAGGAAGCACAGTTCTTTTGTTCTGAGCAAGCTCACTGTTCTGGCCCTATAGGAAACACAGTAGAGTAGAAGAGTGCTCTTTTCTCAAAATCAGAGTGTGTTTCTTGTAAGGCGAGCTAGCATTTGTTTCCCAGTCCTAAATGGAGTTGAATCACATGCAGTTTCTGGTCCTACGAACAAGAGTTTTTTTCTGGTAAGGAAAGTCACTATTGCGCTCCCATTGCCCTACACAAGGCAAATAGCACTCGCGTCTTTTCCCAGCAAGTACAGTGTATTGGACTTAATAGGAGCTACAGTTCTTGTCAGTTTCCTAAGCAGAGTTTAACTAGATATGGCCCTTGTGTGTAGGAAGTACAGTTCTTTTTTTCTGAGCAAGCTCACTGTTCTGTGCCTATAGGAAACACAGTAGAGTAGAAGAGTGCTCTTTTCTCAAAAGCAGAGTGTGTTTCTTGTAAAGCGAGCTAGAGGTTGTTTTCCAGTCCTAAATGGAGTGGAATCACATGCAGTTTCTGGTTCTACGAGCAAGAGTTGTTTTCTGGTAAGAAGAGTCACTATTGCGCTGCCATTGCCATACACAGGACAAATAGCACTGGCGTCTGTTCCTAGCAAGTATAGTGTATTGGACTGAAGAGGAGCTACTGTTCTTGTCAGGTTCCTAAGCAGACTTGAACTAGATATGGCCGTGTGTGTAGGAAGCACAGTTCTTTTGTTCTGAGCAAGCTCACTGTTCGGACAGGATAGGAAACACAGTAGAGTAGAAGAGTGCTCTTTTCTCAAAAGCAGAGTGTGTTTCTTGTAAGGCGAGCTAGCGTTTGTTTCCCAGTCCTAAATGGAGTTGAATCTCATGCAGTTTCTGGTCCTAAGAGCAAGAGTTGTTTTCTGGTAAGGAAAGTCACTATTGCGCTCCCCTTGCCATACATAGTGCAAATAGCTCTCGCGTCTATTCCCAGCAAGTACAGTGTATCGGACTGAAGAGGAGCTAATGCTCTTGTCAGTTTCCTAGGCAGAGTTGAAATAGATATGGCCCGTGTGTGTAGGAAGCACAGTTCTTATGTTCTGAACAAGCTCACTGTTCTGGCCCTATTGAAAACACAGTAGAGTAGAAGAGTGCTCTTTTCTCAAAAGCAGAGTGTGTTTTTGTTAGGCGAGCTAGCGTTTGTTTCCTAGTCCTAAATGGAGTTGAATCACATGCAGTTTCTGGTCCTACGAAAAAGAGCTGTTTTCTGGTAAGGAAAGTCACTATTGCGCTCCCATTGCCATACACAAGGCAAATAGCACTCGCGCCTTTTCCCAGCAAGTACAGTGTATTGGACTGAATAGGAGCTACAGTTCTTGTCAGTTTCCTAAGCCGAGTTCAACTAGATTTGGACCGTGTGTAGGAAGCACAGTTCTTATGTTCTGAGCAAGCCACTGTTCAGGTCCTATAGGAAACACAGTAGAGTAGAAGAGTGCTCTTTTCTCTGAAGCAGAGTGTGTTTCTTGTAAGGCGAGCTAGCGTTTGTTTCCTAGTCCTAAATGGAGTTGAGTCACATGCAGTTTCTTGTCCTACGAGCAAGAGTTGTTTTCTGGTAACACAAGTCACTATTGTGCTCCAATTGTCATACACAGTGCAAATAGCACTCACATCTGTTCCCTCCAAGTACAGTGTATTGGAAGGAAGAAGAGCTATTGTTCTTGTCAGGTTCCTAAGCAGAGTTGAACTAGATATGGCCCGTGTGTGTAGGAAGCTCAGTTCTTATGTTCTGAGCAAGCTCACTGCTCTGGCCCCATAGGAAACACAGTAGAGTAGAAGAGTGCTCTTTTCTCTAAAGCAGAGTGTTTTTCTTGTAAGGCGAGCTAGCGTTTGCTTCCCAGTCCTAAATGGAGTTGAGTCACATGCAGTTTTTTGTCCTAAGAGCAAGAGTTTTTTCTGGTAAGACGAGTCACTATTGTGCTCCAATTGCCATACACAGTGCAAGTAGCACTCGCGTCTGTTCCAAACAAGTAAAGTGTATCGGACTGAAGAGGAGCTACTGTTCTTGTCAGTTTCCTAAGCAGACTTGAACTAGATATGGCCTTGTGTGTAGGAAGCACAGTTTTTTTGTTCTGAGCAAGCTCACTTTTCGGAACACATAGGAAACACAGTAGAGTAGAAGAGTGCTCTTTTCTCAAAAGCAGAGTGTGTTTCTTGTAAGGCGAGCTAGCGTTTGTTTCCCAGTCCTAAATGGAGTTGAGTCACATGCAGTTTTTTGTCCTACGAGCAAGAGTTGGTTTCTCGTAAGACAAGTCACTATTGTGCTCCAATTGCAAGACACAGTGCAAATAGCACTCGCGTAGTTCCCCGCAAGTACAGTGTATTGGACTGAAGAGGAGCTACTGTTCTTGTTTGTTTCCTAAGCAGAGTTGAACTAGATATGGCCCGTGTGTGTAGGAGGCACAGTACTTTTGTTCTGAGCAAGCTCACTGTTCGGACACCATAGGAAACACAGTAGAGTAGAAGAGTGCTCTTTTCTCAAAAGCAGAGTGCGTTTCATGTAAGGCGAGCTAGCACTTGTTCCCCAGTCCTAAAAGGAGTTGAATCACATGCAGTTTCTGGTCCTACGAGCAAGAGTTGTTTTCTGGTAAGGAAAGTCACTATTGTGCTCCAATTGCCAGACACAGTGCAAATAGCACTCGCGTCTGTTCCCAGCAAGTACAGTGTATCGGACTGAAGAGGAGTTACAGTTCTTGTCAGTTTCCTAAGCAGAGTTGAACTAGTTATGGCCCGTATGTAGGAAGCACAGTTCTTTTGTTTTGAGCAAGCTCACTGCTCTGGCCCTATAGGAAACACAGTAGAGTAGAAGAGTGCTCTTTTCTCTAAAGCAGAGTGTGTTTCTTGTAAGGCCAGCTAGCGTTTGTTTCCCAGTCTTAAATGGAGTTGATTCACATGCAGTTTCTAGTCCTAAGAGCAAGAGTTGTTTTATGGTAAGAAGAGTCACTATTGCGCTGCCATTGCCATACACAGGACAAAGAGCACTGGCGTCTGTTCCTAGCAAGTACAGTGTATTGGACTGAAGAGGATCTACTGTTCTTGTCAGGTTCCTAAGCAGACTTGAATTAGATATGGCCGTGTGTGTAGGAAGCACAGTTCTTTTGTTCTGAGCAAGCTCACTGTTTGGACCCCATAGGAAACACAGTAGAGTAGAAGAGTGCTCTTTTCTCAAAAGCAGAGTGTGTTTCCTGTAAGGTGAGGTAGCGTTTGTTTCCCAGTCCTAAATGGAGTTGAGTCACATGCAGTTTTTTGTCCTACGAGCAAGAGTTGTTTTCTGGTAACACAAGTCACTATTGTGCTCCAATTGTCATACACAGTGCAAATAGCACTCACATCTGTTCCCTCCAAGTACAGTGTATTGGAAGGAAGAAGAGCTATTGTTCTTGTCAGTTTCCTAAGCAGAGTTGAACTAGATATGGCCCATGTGTGTAGGAAGCACAGTTCATTTGTTCTGAGCAAGCTCACTGTTCGGACCCCATAGGAAACACAGTAGAGTAGAAGAGTGCTCTTTTCTCAAAAGCAGAGTGTGTTTCGTGTAAGGTGAGCTAGCTATTGTTTCCCAGTCCTAAATGGAGTTGAATCACATGCAGTTTCTGGTCCTACAAGCAAGAGTTGTTTTCTGGTAAGAAGAGTCACTATTGCGCTGCCATTGCCATACACAGGACAAATAGCACTGGCGTCTGTTCCCAGCAAGTACAGTGTATTGGACTGAAGAGGATCTACTGTTCTTGTCAGGTTCCTAAGCAGAATTGAACTAGATATGGCCGTGTGTGTAGGAAGCACAGTTCTTTTGTTCTGAGCAAGCTCACTGTTCGGACCCCATAGGAAACACAGTAGAGTAGAAGAGTGCTCTTTTCTCAAAAGCAGAGTGTGTTTCTTGTAAGGCGAGGTAGCACTTGTTTCCCAGTCCTAAATGGAGTTGAATCACATGCAGTTTCTGGTCCTACGAGCAAGAGTTGTTTTCTGGTAAGGTAAGTCACTATTGCGCTTCCATTGCCATACACAGTGCAAATAGCACTCGCGTCTGTTCCCAGCAAGTACAGTGTATCGGACTGAAGAGGAGCTACTGTTCTTGTCAGGTTCCTAAGCAGAGTTGAACTAGATATGGCCCGTGTGTGTAGGAAGCTCAGTTCTTATGTTCTGAGCAAGCTCACTGCTCTGGCCCCATAGGAAACACAGTAGAGTAGAAGAGTGCTCTTTTCTCTAAAGCAGAGTGTTTTTCTTGTAAGGCGAGCTAGCGTTTGCTTCCCAGTCCTAAATGGAGTTGAGTCACATGCAGTTTTTTGTCCTAAGAGCAAGAGTTTTTTCTGGTAAGACGAGTCACTATTGTGCTCCAATTGCCATACACAGTGCAAGTAGCACTCGCGTCTGTTCCAAACAAGTAGAGTGTATCGGACTGAAGAGGAGCTACTGTTCTTGTCAGTTTCCTAAGCAGACTTGAACTAGATATGGCCTTGTGTGTAGGAAGCACAGTTTTTTTGTTCTGAGCAAGCTCACTTTTCGGAACACATAGGAAACACAGTAGAGTAGAAGAGTGCTCTTTTCTCAAAAGCAGAGTGTGTTTCTTGTAAGGCGAGCTAGAGTTTGTTTCCCAGTCCTAAATGGAGTTGAGTCACATGTAGTTTTTTGTCCTACGAGCAAGAGTTGGTTTCTCGTAAGACAAGTCACTATTGTGCTCCAATTGCCAGACACAGTGCAAATAGCACTCGCGTAGTTCCCCGCAAGTACAGTGTATTGGACTGAAGAGGAGCTACTGTTCTTGTTTGTTTCCTAAGCAGAGTTGAACTAGATATGGCCCGTGTGTGTAGGAGGCACAGTACTTTTGTTCTGAGCAAGCTCACTGTTCGGACACCATAGGAAACACAGTAGAGTAGAAGAGTGCTCTTTTCTCAAAAGCAGAGTGCGTTTCATGTAAGGCGAGCTAGCACTTGTTCCCCAGTCCTAAAAGGAGTTGAATCACATGCAGTTTCTGGTCCTACGAGCAAGAGTTGTTTTCTGGTAAGGAAAGTCACTATTGTGCTCCAATTGCCAGACACAGTGCAAATAGCACTCGCGTCTGTTCCCAGCAAGTACAGTGTATCGGACTGAAGAGGAGTTACAGTTCTTGTCAGTTTCCTAAGCAGAGTTGAACTAGTTATGGCCCGTATGTAGGAAGCACAGTTCTTTTGTTTTGAGCAAGCTCACTGCTCTGGCCCTATAGGAAACACAGTAGAGTAGAAGAGTGCTCTTTTCTCTAAAGCAGAGTGTGTTTCTTGTAAGGCCAGCTAGCGTTTGTTTCCCAGTCTTAAATGGAGTTGATTCACATGCAGTTTCTAGTCCTAAGAGCAAGAGTTGTTTTATGGTAAGAAGAGTCACTATTGCGCTGCCATTGCCATACACAGGACAAAGAGCACTGGCGTCTGTTCCTAGCAAGTACAGTGTATTGGACTGAAGAGGATCTACTGTTCTTGTCAGGTTCCTAAGCAGACTTGAATTAGATATGGCCGTGTGTGTAGGAAGCACAGTTCTTTTGTTCTGAGCAAGCTCACTGTTCGGACCCTATAGGAAACACAGTAGAGTAGAAGAGTGCTCTTTTCTCAAAAGCAGAGTGTGTTTCTTGGAAGGCGAGCTAGCGTTTGTTTCCCAGTCCTAAATGGAGTTGAATCTCATGCAGTTTCTGGTCCTAAGAGCAAGAGTTGTTTTCTGGTAAGGAAAGTCACTATTGCGCTCCCCTTGCCATACATAGTGCAAATAGCTCTCGCGTCTATTCCCAGCAAGTACAGTGTATCGGACTGAAGAGGAGCTAATGTTCTTGTCAGTTTCCTAAGCAGAGTTGAACTAGATATGGCCCGTGTGTGTAGGAAGCACAGTTCTAATGTTCTGAACAAGCTCACTGTTCTGGCACTTTTGAAAACACAGTAGAGTAGAAGAGTGCTCTTTTCTCAAAAGCAGAGTGTGTTTTTGTAAGGCGAGCTAGCGTTTGTTTCCTAGTCCTAAATGCAGTTGAATCACATGCAGTTTCTGGTCCTACGAACAAGAGTTTTTTTCTGGTAAGGAAAGTCACTATTGCGCTCCCATTGCCGTACACAAGGCAAATAGCACTCGCGTCTTTTCCCAGCAAGTACAGTGTATTGGACTGAATAGGAGCTACAGTTCTTGTCTGTTTCTTAAGCAGAGTCCAACTAGATATGGACCGTGTGTAGGAAGCACAGTTCTTATGTTCTGAGCAAGCTAACTGTTCTGGTCCTATAGGAAACACAGTAGAGTAGAAGAGTGCTCTTTTCTCTGAAGCAGAGTGTGTTTCTTGTAAGGCGAGCTAGCGTTTGTTTCCTAGTCCTAAATGGAGTTGAGTCACATGCAGTTTTTTGTCTTACGAGCAAGAGTTGTTTTCTGGTAAGACAAGTCACTATTGTGCTCCAATTGTCATATTCAGTGCAAATAGCACTCACGTCTGTTCCCTGCAAGTACAGTGTATTGGACGAAAGAAGAGCTATTGTTCTTGTCAGTTTCCTAAGCAGAGTTGAACTAGATATGGCCCATGTGTGTAGGAAGCACAGTTCATTTGTTCTGAGCAAGCTCACTGTTCGGACTCCATAGGAAACACAGTAGAGTAGAAGAGTGCTCTTTTCTCAAAAGCAGAGTGTGTTTCATGTAAGGTGAGCTAGCTATTGTTTCCCAGTCCTAAATGGAGTTGAATCACATGCAGTTTCTGGTCCTAAAAGCAAGAGTTGTTTTCTGGTAAGAAGAGTCACTATTGCGCTGCCATTGCCATACACAGGACAAATAGCACTGGCTTCTGTTCCCAGCAAGTACAGTGAATTGGACTGAAGAGGATCTACTGTTCTTGTCAGGTTCCTAAGCAGAATTGAACTAGATATGGCCGTGTGTGTAGGAAGCACAGTTCTTTTGTTCTGAGCAAGCTCACTGTTCGGACCCCATAGGAAACACAGTAGAGTAGAAGAGTGCTCTTTTCTCAAAAGCAGAGTGTGTTTCTTGTAAGTCGAGCTAGCGTTTGTTTCCCAGTCCTCAATGGAGTTGAGTCACATGCAGTTTTTTGTCTTACGAGCAAGAGTTTTTTTCTGGTAAGACGAGTCACTATTGTGCTCCAATGCCATACACAGTGCAAATAGCACTCGCGTCTGTTCCCCACAAGTACAGTGTATCGGACTGAAGAGGAGCTACTGTTCTTGTCAGTTTCCTAAGCAGAGTTGAACTAGATATGGCCCATGTGTGTAGGAAGCACAGTTCATTTTGTTCTGAGCAAGCTCACTGTTCAGACTCCATAGGAAACACAGTAGAGTAGAAGAGTGCTCTTTTCTCAAAAGCAGAGTGTGTTCTTGTAAGGCAAGCGAGCGTTTGTTTCCCAGTCCTAAATGGCGTTGAATCACATGCAGTTTCTGGTCCTAAGAGCAAGAGTTGTTTTCTGGTAAGGAAAGTCACTATTGCGCTCCCCTTGCCATACATAGTGCAAATAGCTCTCGCGTCTGTTCCCAGCAAATACAGTGTATCGGACTGAAGTGGAGCTACTGTTCTTGTCAGTTTCCTAAGCAGAGTTGAACTAGATATGGCCCGTGTTTAGGAAGCATAGTTCTTTTGTTCTGAGCAAGCTCACTGTTCTGGCCCTATAGGAAACAGAGTAGAATAAAAGAGTGCTCTTTTCTCTAAAGCAGATTGTGTTTCTTGTAAGGCGAGCTAGCGTTTGTTTCCCAGTCCTAAATGGAGTTGAATCACATGCAGTTTCTGGTCCTACGAGCAAGAGTTGTTTTATGATAAGAATAGTCACTATTGTGCTGCCATTGCCATACACAGGACAAATAGCACTGGCGTCTGTTCACAGCAGTACAGTGTATTGGACTGAAGAGGAGCTACTGTTCTTGTCAGGTTCCTAAGCAGAATTGAACTAGATATGGCTGTGTGTGTAGGAAGCACAGTTCTTTTGTTCTGAGAAAGCTCACTTTTCAGACCCCATAGGAAACACAGTAGAGTAGAAGAGTGCTCTTTTCTCTAAAGCAGAGTGTGTTTCTTGTAAGGCGAGCTAGCATTTGTTTCCCAGACCTAAATGGAGTTGAGTCACATGCATTTTTTTGTGCTACGAGCAAGAGTTGTTTTCTGGTAAGATGAGTCACTATTGTGCTCCAATTGCCATACACAGTGCAAATAGCACTCGCGTCTCTTCCCCGCAAGTACAGTGTATTGGACGGAAGAGGAGCTACTGTTCTTGTCAGTTTCCTAAGCAGAGTTGAACTAGATATGTTCGATGTGTGTAGGAAGCACAGTTCTTTTGTTCTGAGCAAGCTCACTGTTTGGACCCCATAGGAAACACAGTAGAGTAGAAGAGTGCTCTTTTCTCAGAAGCAGAGTGTGTTTCTTGTAAGGCGAGCTAACATTTGTTTCCCAGTCCTAAATGGCGTTGAATCACATGCAGTGTGTGGTCCTACGATCAAGAGTTGTTTTCTGGTAAGGAAAGTCACTATTGTGCTCCCATTGCCATACACAGTGCAAATAGCACTCGCGTCTGTTCCCAGCAAGTACAGTGTATCGGACTGAAGAGGAGCTACTGTTCTTGTCAGTTTCCTAAGCAGAGTTGAACTAGATAAGGACCGTGTGTGTAGAAAGCACAGTTCTTATGTTCTGAGCAAGCTCACTCTTCTGGCCCTATAGGAAACACAGTAGAGTAGAAGAGTGCTCTTCTCTCAAAAGCAGAATGTGTTTCTTGTAAGGCGAGATAGCGTTTGTTTTGCAGTCTTAAATGGAGTTGAATCACATGCAGTTTCTGGTTATACGAGCTCGAGTTGTTTTCTGGTAAGGAACGTCACTATTGCGCTCCCATTGCCATACACAGGGCAAATAGCACTCGCATCTGTTCCCAGCAAGTACAGTGTATTGGACTGAAGAGGAGCTACTGTTCTTGTCAGTTTCCTAAGCAGAGTTGAACTACATATGGTCCTTGTGTGTAGGTAGCACAGTTCTTTTGTTCTGAGCAAGCTCACTGTTTGGACCCCATAGGAAACACAGTAGAGTAGAAGAGTGCTCTTCTCTTTAAAGCAGAGTGTGTTTCTTGTAAGGCGAGCTAGCGTTTGTTTCCCAGTCCTAAATGGAGTGGAATCACATGCAGTTTATGGTCCTACGAGCAAGAGTTGTTTTATGGTCAGAATAGTCACTGTTGTGCTGCCATTGCCATACACAGGACAAATAGCACTGGCGTCTGTTCGCAGCAAGTACAGTGTATTGGACTGAAGAGGATCTACTGTTCTTGTCAGGTTCCTAAGCAGAATTGAACTAGATATGGCCGTGTGTGTAGGAAGCACAGTTCTTTTGTTCTGAGCAAGCTCACTGTTCGGACCACATAGGAAACACTTTACATAGAAGAGTGCTCTTTTCTCAAAAGCAGAGTGTGTTTCATGTAAGGCGAGCTAGCATTTGTTTCCCAGTCCTAAACGGAGTTGAATCGCATGCAGTTTCTGGGCCTATGAGCAAGAGTTGTTTTATGATAAGAATAGTCACTATTGCGCTGCCATTGCCATACACATGACAAATAGCACTGGCGTCTGTTTCCAGCAGTACAGTGTATTGGACTGAAGAGGAGCTACTGTTTTGTCAGTTTCCTAAGCAGAATTGAACTAGATATGGCTGTGTGTGTAGGAAGCACAGTTCTTTTGTTCTGAGCAAGCTCACTGTTTGGACCCCATAGGAAACACAGTTGAGTAGAAGAGTGTTCTTTTCTCAGAAGCAGAGTGTGTTTCTTGTAAGGAGAGCTAGCATTTGTTTCCCAGTCCTAAATGGCGTTGAATCACAAGCAGTGTATGGTCCTACGAGCAAGAGTTGTTTTCTGGTAAGAAGAGTCACTATTGTGCTGCCATTGCCATACACAGGACAAATAGCACTGGAGTCTGTTCCCACCAAGTACAGTGTATTGGACTGAATAGGATCTACTGTTCTTGTCAGGTTCCTAAGCAGAGTTGAACTAGATATGGCCGTGTTTGTAGGAAGCACAGTTTTTTTGTTCTGAGCAAGCTCACTGTTCCGAACACATAGGAAACACAGTAGAGTAGAAGAGTGTTCTTTTATCTAAAGCAGAGTGTGTTTCTTGGAAAGTGAGCTTGCGTTTGTTTCCCAGTCATAAATGGAGTTGAGTCACATGCAGTTTTTTGTCCTACAAGCAAGAGTTGTTTTCTGGTAAGGAATGTCACTATTGTGCTCTCATTGCCATACACAGTGCAAATAGCACTCGCGTCTGTTCCCAGCAAATACAGTGTATTAGTCTGAAGAGGAGCTACTGTTCTTGTCAGGTTCCTAAGCAGAGTAGAACTACATATGGTCCATGTGTGTAGGAAGCACAGTTCTTTTGTTCTGAGCAAGCTCTCTGTTTGGACCCCATAGGAAACACAGTAGAGTAGAAGAGTGCTCTTTTCTCAAAAGCAGAGTGTGTTTCTTGTAAGGCGAGCTAGCGTTTGTTTCCCAGTCCTAAATGGAGTTGAATCACATGCAGTTTCTGGTCCTACGAGCAAGAGTTGTTTTCTGGTAAGGAAAGTCACTGTTGCGCTCCCATTGCCATACACAGTGCAAATAGCACTCCCGGCTGTTCCCAGCAAGTACAGTATATTTGACTGAAGAGTAGCTACTGTTCTTGTCAGTCTCCTAAGCAGAGTTGAACTAGATATTGCCCGTGTGTCGAGGAAGCACAGTTCATTTGTTCTGAGCAAGCTCACTGTTCGGACCCCATAGGAAACACAGTAGAGTAGAAGAGTGCTCTTTTCTCAAAAGCAGAGTGTGTTTCATGTAAGGCGAGCTAGCATTTGTTTCCCAGTCCTAAATGGAGTTGAATCCCATGCAGTTTCTGGTCCTACGAGCAAGAGTTGTTTTCTGGTAAGGAAAGTCGCTATTGCGCAACCATTGTTATACACAGTGCAAATAGCACTCGCGTCTGTTCCCAGAAAGTCCATTGTATTGGACTAAAGAGAAGCTACTGTTCTTCTCAGTTTCCTAAGCAGAGTTGAACTAGATATGGCCCGTGTGTCTAGGAAGCACAGTTCATTTGTTCTGAGCAAGCTCACTGTTCTGGCCCTATAGGAAACACAGTAGAGTAGAAGAGTGCTCTTTTCTCAAAAGCAGAGTGTGTTTCTTGTAAGGCGAGCTAGAGTTTGTTTCCCAGTCTTAAATGGAGTTGAGTCACATGCAGTTTTTTGTCCTACGAGCAAGAGTTGTTTTCTGGTAAGACGAGTCACTATTGTGCTCCAATTGCCATACAGAGTGCAAAAAGCACTCGCGTCTGTTCTCAGCAAGTAGAGTGTATCAGACTGAAGAGGAGCTACTGTTCTTTTCAGTTTCCTAAGCAGAGTGGAACTATATATGGCCCGTGTGTGTTGGAAGCACAGTTATTATGTTCTGAGGAAGCTCACTGTTCTGGCCCTATAGGAAACACAGCAGAGTAGAAGAGTGTTCTTTTCTCTAAAGCAGAGTGTGTTTCTTGTATGGCGAGCTAGTGTTTGTTTCCCAGTCCTAAATGGAGTTGATTCCAATGCAGTTTGTGGTCCTATGAGCATGAGTTGTTTTCTGGTAAGGAAAGTCACTATTGTGCTCCCAAGCCATACACAGTGCAAATAGCCCTCCCGTCTGTTCCCAGTAAGTACAGTGTATTGGACTGAAAAGGAGCTACTGTTCTTCTCAGTTTCCTAAGCAGAGTTGAACTACATATGGTTCATGTGTGTAGGAAGCACAGTTCTTTTGTTCTGAGCAAGCTCAAAGTTTGGACCCCATAGGAAACACAGTAGAGTAGAAAGTGCTCTTTTCTCTAAAGCAGAGTGTGTTTCTTGTAAGGCAAGCTAGCGTTTCTTTCCCAGTCTCAAATGGAGTTGAATCACATGCAGTTTCTTGTCCTATGAGCAAGAGTTGTTTTCTGGTAAGGAAAGTCACTATTGTGCTCCAATTGCCCTACACAGTGGAAATAGCACTCGCGTCTGTTCCCAGCAAGTACAGTGTATTGGACTGAAGAGGATCAACTGTTCTTGTCAATTTCGTAAGCAGTGTTGAACTAGATATGGCCGTTTGTGTAGGAATCACAGTTCTTTTGTTCTGAGCAAGCTCACTGTTCGGTCCCCATTGGAAACACAGTAGAGTAGAAGAGTTCTCTTTTCTCAAAAGCAGAGTGTGTTTCATGTGATGCGAGCTAGCATTTGTTGCCCAGTCCTAAATGGAGTTGAGTCACATGCTGTTTCTGGTCCTACGAGCAAGAGTTGTTTTCTGGTATGAAGAGTCACTATTGCGCTCCCATTGTCATACACAGGGCAAATAGCACTCGCGTCTGTTCCCATCATGTACAGTGTATTGGACAGAAAATGATCTATTGTTCTTTTCAGTTTCCTAAGCAGAATTGAAGTAGATATGGCCCTGTTTGTAGGAAGCACAGTTCTTTTGTTCTGAGTAAGCTCTCTGTTCTGGCCCTATTGGAAACACAGTAGAGTAGAAGAGTGCTCTTTTCTCAAAAGCAGAGTGTGTTTCTTGAAAGGCGAGCTAGCTTTTGTTTCCCAGTCCTAAATGGAGTTGAATCACACGCAGTTTTTGGTCCTATCAGCAAGAGTTGTTTTCTGGTATGGAAAGTCACTATTGCGCTCCCTTTGCCATACACAGTGCAAATAGCACTCGTGTCTGTTTCCAGCAAGTACAGTGTATTGGACTGAAGAGGAGCTACTGTTCTTGTCAGTTTCCTAAGCAGAGTTGAACTAGATATGGCCCGTGTGTGTAGGAAGTACAGTTCTTTTGTTCTGAGCAAGCTCACTGTACGGACCCCATAAGAAACACAGTATAGTAGAAGAGTGCTCTTTTCTCAAAAGGAGATTGTGTTTCTTGTAAGGCAAGCTAGCGTTTTTTTCCCAGTCCTGAATGGAGTTGAGTCACATGCTGTTTCTGGTCCTACGAGCAAGAGTTGTTTTCTGGTATGAAGAGTCACTATTGCGCTCCCATTGTCATACACAGGGCAAATAGCACTCGCGTCTGTTCCCATCATGTACAGTGTATTGGACAGAAAATGATCTATTGTTCTTGTCAGTTTCCTAAGCAGAATTGAAGTAGATATGGGCCCTGTTTGTAGGAAGCACAGTTCTTTTGTTCTGAGCAAGCTCTCTGTTCTGGCCCTATTGGAAACACAGTAGAGTAGAAGAGTGCTCTTTTCTCAAAAGCAGAGTGTGTTTCTTGAAAGGCAATCTAGCGTTTGTTTCCCAGTCCTAAATGGAGTTGAATCACACACGCAGTTTTTGGTCCTATCAGCAAGAGTTGTTTTCTGGTAAGGAAAGTCACTATTGCGCTCCCTTTGCCATACACAGTGCAAATAGCACACGCGTCTGTTTCCAGCAAGTACAGTGTATTAGTCTGAAGAGGAGCTACTGTTCTTGTCAGTTTCCTAAGCAGAGTTGAACTAGATACAGCCCGTGTGTGTAGGAAGCACAGTTCTTTTGTTCTGAGCAAGCTCACTGTTCGGACCCCATAGGAAACACAGTAGAGTAAAAGAGTGCTCTTTTCTCAAAAGCAGAGTGTGTTTCTTGTAAGGCGAGCTAGCGTTTGTTTCCAAGTCCTAAATGGAGTTGAATCACATGCAGTTTCTGGTCCTACGAGCAAGAGTTGTTTCTCTGGAAGGAAAGTCACTATTGCGCTCTCATTGCCATACATAGTGCAAATAGCACTCGCGTCTGTTCCCAGCATGTACAGTGTATTGGACTGAAAAGGATCTACTGTTCTTGTCAGTTTCCTAAGCAGAATTGAACTAGATATGGCCGTGTATGTAGGAAGCACAGTTCTTTTGTTCTGAGCAAGCTCTCATTTCTGGCCCTACAGGAAACACAGTAGAGTAGAAGAGTGCTCTTTTCTCAAAAGCAGAGTGTGTTTCTTGTAAGGCGAGCTAGCGTTTGTTTCCCAGTCCAAAATGGAGTTGAATCACATGCAGTTTTTGGTCCTACCAGCAAGAGTTGTTTTTTGGTAAGGAAAGTCACTATTGCGCTCCCTTTGCCATACACAGTGCAAATAGCACTCGTGTCTGTTTCCAGCAAGTACAAGTGTATTGGACTGAAGAGGAGCTACTATTCTTGTCAGTTTCCTAAGCAGAGTTGAACTAGATATGGCCCGTGTGTGTAGGAAACACAGTTCTTTTGTTCTCAGCAAGCTCACTGTTCAGACCCCATAGGAAACACAGTAGAGTAGAAGAGTGCTCTTTTCTCAAAAGCAGAGTGTGTTTCTTGTAAGGCGAGCTAGCGTTTGTTTTCCAGTCCTAAATGGAGTTGAATCACATGCAGTTTCGGGTCCTACGAACAAGAGTTGTTTTCTGGTAAGGAAAGTCATTATTGTGCTCCCATTGCCATACATAGTGCAAATAGCACTCGCATCTGTTCCCAGCAAGTACAGTGTATTGGACTGAAGAGGACTACTGTTCTTGTCAGTTTCCTAAGCAGAGTTGAACTATATATGGCCGTGTGTGTAGGAAGCACAGTTCTTTTGTTCTGTGCAAGCTTACTGTTCAGGCCCTATAGGAAACACAGTAGAGTAGAAGAGTGCTCTTTTCTCAAAAGCAGAGTGTGTTTCTTGTAAGGCGAGCTAGCATTGATTTCCCAGTTGCAAATGGAGTTGAATCACATGCAGTTTTTGGTCCTATGAGCAAGAGTTGTTTTCTGGTAAGACGAGTCATTATTGTTCTCCAATTGCCCTACACAGTGCAAATAGCACTCGCGTCTGTTCCCAGCGTGTACAGTGTATTGGACTGAAGAGGATCTACTGTTCTTGTCAGTTTCCTAAGCAGTGTTGAACTAGATATGGCCGTGTGTGTAGGAAGCACAGTTCTTTTGTTCTGAGCAAGCTCACTGTTCGGTCCCCATAGGAAACACAGTAGAGTAGTTCTCTTTTCTCAAAAGCAGAGTGTGTTTCTAGTACGGCGAACTAGCATTTGTTGCCCAGTCCTAAATGGAGTTGAATTACATGCAGTTTCTGGTCCTACGAGCAAGAATTGTTTTCTAGTAAGGAAAGTCACTATTGCGCTCCCATTGCCATACACAGTGCAAATAGCACTCGCGTCTGTTCCCAGCAAGTACAGTGTATCGGACTGAAGAGGAGCTACTGTTTTTGTCAGTTTCCTAAGCAGAATTGAACTAGATATGGCCGCGTGTGTAGGAAGCACAGTTCTTTTGTTCAGAGCAAGCTCACTGTTAGGACCCCATAGGAAACACAATAGAGTAGAAGAGTGCTCTTTTCTCAAAAGCAGAGTGTGTTTCTTGTACGGCAAGCTAGCGTTTGTTTCCCAGTCCTAAATGGAGTTGAATCACATGCAGTTTCTGGTCCTACGAGCAAGAGTTGTTTTCTGGTAAGAGAAGTCACTATTGTGCTCCCATTGCCATACACAGTGCAAATAGCACTCTCATCTGTTCCCAGCAAGTACAGTGTATCAGACTGAAGAGGAGCTACTTTTCTTGTCAGTTTCCTAAGCAGAGTTGAACTAGATATGGCCCGTGTGTGAAGGAAGCACAGTTATAATGTTCTGAGCAAGCTCACTGTTCTGGCCCTGTAGGAAACAGAGTAGAGGAGAAGAGTGCTCTTTTCTCTAAAGCAGAGTGTATTTCTGGTAAGGCGAGCTCGCGTTTGATTCCCAGTCCTAAATGGAATTGAGTCACATGCAGTTTTTGGTCCTACGAGCAAGAGTTGTTTTCTCGTAAGAAGAGTCACTATTGCGCCCCAAATGCCATACACAGTGCAAATAGCACTCGCGTCTGTTCCCAGAAAGTACAGTGTATTGGACTGAAGAGGAGCTACTGTTCTTCTCAGTTTCCTAAGCAGAGTTGAACTAGATATGGTCCATGTGTGTAGGAAGCACAGATCTTTTGTTCTGAGCAAGCTCACTGTTTGGACCCCATAGGAAACGCAGTAGAGTAGAAGAGTGCTCTTTTCTAAAAAACAGAGTGTGTTTCTTGTAAGGCGAGCTAGCGTTTGTTTTGTAGTCCTAAATGGAGTTGAATCACATGCAGTTTGTGGTCCTACGAGCAAGCGTGGTTTTCTGGTAAGAAGAGTCAATATTGCGCTTCCTTTGTCATACACAGGGCAAATAGCACTGGCGTCGGTTCCCAGCATGTACAGTGTATTGGACTGAAGAGAATCTACTGTTCTTGTCAGGTTCCTAAGCAGAATTGAACTAGATATGGCCGTGTGTGTAGGAAGCACAGTTCTTTTGTTCTGAGCAAGCTCACTGTTCGGACTCCATAGGAAACAATATAGAGTAGAAGAGTGCTCTTTTCTCAAAAGCAGATGTGTGTTTATTGTAAGGCGAGCTAGCATTTGTTTCCCAGTCCCAAATGGATTTGAATCACATGCAGTTTCTGGTCCTACGAACAAGAGTTGTTTTCTTGTAAGGAAAGTCACTATTGTGCTCCCTTTGCCATACACAGTGCTAATAGCACTTGCGTCTGTTCCCAACAAGTACAGTGTATTGGACTGAAGAGGAGCTACTGTTCTTGTCAGTTTCCTAAGCAGAGTTGAACCAGATATGGCCCGTGTGTGTAGGAAGCACAGGTCTTTTGTTCTGAGCAAGCTCACTGTTCTGGCCCTATAAGAAACAAAGTAGAGTAGAAGAGTGCTCTTTTCTCAAAAGCAGAGTGTGTTTCTTGTAAGGCTAGCTAACGTTTTTTTCCCAGTCCTGAATGGAGTTGAGTCACATGCTGTTTCTGGTCCTACGAGCAAGAGTTGTTTTCTGGTATGAAGAGTCACTATTGCGCTCCCATTGTCATACACAGGGCAAATAGCACTCGCGTCTGTTCCCATCATGTACAGTGTATTGGACAGAAAATGATCTATTGTTCTTGTCAGTTTCCTAAGCAGAATTGAAGTAGATATGGCCCTGTTTGTAGGAAGCACAGTTCTTTTGTTCTGAGCAAGCTCTCTGTTCTGGCCCTATTGGAAACACAGTAGAGTAGAAGAGTGCTCTTTCCTCAAAAGCAGAGTGTGTTTCTTGAAAGGCAAGCTAGCGTTTGTTTCCCAGTCCTAAATGGAGTTGAATCACACGCAGTTTTTGGTCCTATCAGCAAGAGTTGTTTTCTGGTAAGGAAAGTCACTATTGCGCTCCCTTTGCCATACACAGTGCAAATAGCACACGCGTCTGTTTCCAGCAAGTACAGTGTATTAGTCTGAAGAGGAGCTACTGTTCTTGTCAGTTTCCTAAGCAGAGTTGAACTAGATACAGCCCGTGTGTGTAGGAAGCACAGTTCTTTTGTTCTGAGCAAGCTCACTGTTCGGACCCCATAGGAAACACAGTAGAGTAAAAGAGTGCTCTTTTCTCAAAAGCAGAGTGTGTTTCTTGTAAGGCGAGCTAGCGTTTGTTTCCCAGTCCTAAATGGAGTTGAATCACATGCAGTTTCTGGTCCTACGAGCAAGAGTTGTTTTCTGGAAGGAAAGTCACTATTGCGCTCTCATTGCCATACATAGTGCAAATAGCACTCGCGTCTGTTCCCAGCATGTACAGTGTATTGGACTGAAAAGGATCTACTGTTCTTGTCAGTTTCCTAAGCAGAATTGAACTAGATATGGCCGTGTATGTAGGAAGCACAGTTCTTTTGTTCTGAGCAAGCTCTCAGTTCTGGCCCTATAGGAAACACAGTAGAGTAGAAGAGTGCTCTTTTCTCAAAAGCAGAGTGTGTTTCTTGTAAGGCAAGCTAGCATTTATTTCCCAGTTGCAAATGGAGTTGAATCACATGCAGTTTTTGGTCCTATGAGCAAGAGTTGTTTTCTGGTAAGACGAGTCACTATTGTTCTCCAATTGCCCTACACAGTGCAAATAGCACTCGCGTCTGTTCCCAGCATGTACAGTGTATTGGACTGAAGAGGATCTACTGTTCTTGTCAGTTTCCTAAGCAGTGTTGAACTAGATATGGCCGTGTGTGTAGGAAGCACAGTTCTTTTGTTCTGAGCAAGCTCACTGTTCGGTCCCCATAGGAAACACAGTAGAGTAGAAGAGTTCTCTTTTCTCAAAAGCAGAGTGTGTTTCTAGTACGGCGAACTAGCATTTGTTGCCCAGTCCTAAATGGAGTTGAATTACATGCAGTTTCTGGTCCTACGAGCAAGAATTGTTTTCTAGTAAGGAAAGTCACTATTGCGCTCCCATTGCCATACACAGTGCAAATAGCACTCGCGTCTGTTCCCAGCAAGTACAGTGTATCGGACTGAAGAGGAGCTACTGTTTTTGTCAGTTTCCTAAGCAGAATTGAACTAGATATGGCCGCGTGTGTAGGAAGCACAGTTCTTTTGTTCAGAGCAAGCTCACTGTTAGGACCCCATAGGAAACACAATAGAGTAGAAGAGTGCTCTTTTCTCAAAAGCAGAGTGTGTTTCTTGTACGGCAAGCTAGCGTTTGTTTCCCAGTCCTAAATGGAGTTGAATCACATGCAGTTTCTGGTCCTACGAGCAAGAGTTGTTTTCTGGTAAGAAAGTCACTATTGTGCTCCCATTGCCATACACAGTGCAAATTGCACTCTCATCTGTTCCCAGCAAGTACAGTGTATCAGACTGAAGAGGAGCTACTTTTCTTGTCAGTTTCCTAAGCAGAGTTGAACTAGATATGGCCCGTGTGTGAAGGAAGCACAGTTATAATGTTCTGAGCAAGCTCACTGTTCTGGCCCTGTAGGAAACAGAGTAGAGGAGAAGAGTGCTCTTTTCTCTAAAGCAGAGTGTATTTCTGGTAAGGCGAGCTCGCGTTTGATTCCCAGTCCTAAATGGAATTGAGTCACATGCAGTTTTTGGTCCTACGAGCAAGAGTTGTTTTCTCGTAAGAAGAGTCACTATTGCGCCCCAAATGCCATACACAGTGCAAATAGCACTCGCGTCTGTTCCCAGAAAGTACAGTGTATTGGACTGAAGAGGAGCTACTGTTCTTCTCAGTTTCCTAAGCAGAGTTGAACTAGATATGGTCCATGTGTGTAGGAAGCACAGATCTTTTGTTCTGAGCAAGCTCACTGTTTGGACCCCATAGGAAACGCAGTAGAGTAGAAGAGTGCTCTTTTCTAAAAAACAGAGTGTGTTTCTTGTAAGGCGAGCTAGCGTTTGTTTTGTAGTCCTAAATGGAGTTGAATCACATGCAGTTTGTGGTCCTACGAGCAAGCATGGTTTTCTGGTAAGAAGAGTCAATATTGCGCTTCCATTGTCATACACAGGGCAAATAGCACTGGCGTCGGTTCCCAGCATGTACAGTGTATTGGACTGAAGAGAATCTACTGTTCTTGTCAGGTTCCTAAGCAGAATTGAACTAGATATGGCCGTGTGTGTAGGAAGCACAGTTCTTTTGGTCTGAGCAAGCTCACTGTTCGGACTCCATAGGAAACAATATAGAGTAGAAGAGTGCTCTTTTCTCAAAAGCAGATGTGTGTTTATTGTAAGGCGAGCTAGCATTTGTTTCCCAGTCCCAAATGGATTTGAATCACATGCAGTTTCTGGTCCTACGAACAAGAGTTGTTTTCTTGTAAGGAAAGTCACTATTGTGCTCCCTTTGCCATACACAGTGCTAATAGCACTTGCGTCTGTTCCCAACAAGTACAGTGTATTGGACTGAAGAGGAGCTACTGTTCTTGTCAGTTTCCTAAGCAGAGTTGAACCAGATATGGCCCGTGTGTGTAGGAAGCACAGGTCTTTTGTTCTGAGCAAGCTCACTGTTCTGGCCCTATAAGAAACAAAGTAGAGTAGAAGAGTGCTCTTTTCTCAAAAGCAGAGTGTGTTTCTTGTAAGGCTAGCTAACGTTTTTTTCCCAGTCCTGAATGGAGTTGAGTCACATGCTGTTTCTGGTCCTACGAGCAAGAGTTGTTTTCTGGTATGAAGAGTCACTATTGCGCTCCCATTGTCATACACAGGGCAAATAGCACTCGCGTCTGTTCCCATCATGTACAGTGTATTGGACAGAAAATGATCTATTGTTCTTGTCAGTTTCCTAAGCAGAATTGAAGTAGATATGGCCCTGTTTGTAGGAAGCACAGTTCTTTTGTTCTGAGCAAGCTCTCTGTTCTGGCCCTATTGGAAACACAGTAGAGTAGAAGAGTGCTCTTTCCTCAAAAGCAGAGTGTGTTTCTTGAAAGGCAAGCTAGCGTTTGTTTCCCAGTCCTACATGGAGTTGAATCACACGCAGTTTTTGGTCCTATCAGCAAGAGTTGTTTTCTGGTAAGGAAAGTCACTATTGCGCTCCCTTTGCCATACACAGTGCAAATAGCACACGCGTCTGTTTCCAGCAAGTACAGTGTATTAGTCTGAAGAGGAGCTACTGTTCTTGTCAGTTTCCTAAGCAGAGTTGAACTAGATACAGCCCGTGCGTGTAGGAAGCACAGTTCTTTTGTTCTGAGCAAGCTCACTGTTCGGACCCCATAGGAAACACAGTAGAGTAAAAGAGTGCTCTTTTCTCAAAAGCAGAGTGTGTTTCTTGTAAGGCGAGCTAGTGTTTGTTTCCCAGTCCTAAATGGAGTTGAATCACATGCAGTTTCTGGTCCTACGAGCAAGAGTTGTTTTCTGGAAGGAAAGTCACTATTGCGCTCTCATTGCCATACATAGTGCAAATAGCACTCGCGTCTGTTCCCAGCATGTACAGTGTATTGGACTGAAAAGGATCTACTGTTCTTGTCAGTTTCCTAAGCAGAATTGAACTAGATATGGCCGTGTATGTAGGAAGCACAGTTCTTTTGTTCTGAGCAAGCTCTCAGTTCTGGCCCTATAGGAAACACAGTAGAGTAGAAGAGTGCTCTTTTCTCAAAAGCAGAGTGTGTTTCTTGTAAGGCAAGCTAGCATTTATTTCCCAGTTGCAAATGGAGTTGAATCACATGCAGTTTTTGGTCCTATGAGCAAGAGTTGTTTTCTGGTAAGACGAGTCACTATTGTTCTCCAATTGCCCTACACAGTGCAAATAGCACTCGCGTCTGTTCCCAGCATGTACAGTGTATTGGACGGAAGAGGAGCTACTGTTCTTGTCAGTTTCCTAAGCAGAGTTGAACTAGATATGGTCGATGTGTGTAGGAAGCACAGTTCTTTTGTTCTGAGCAAGCTCACTGTTTGGACCCCATAGGAAACACAGTAGAGTAGAAGAGTGCTCTTTTCTCAGAAGCAGAGTGTGTTTCTTGTAAGGCGAGCTAACATTTGTTTCCCAGTCCTAAATGGCGTTGAATCACATGCAGTGTGTGGTCCTACGATCAAGAGTTGTTTTCTGGTAAGGAAAGTCACTATTGTGCTCCCATTGCCATACACAGTGCAAATAGCACTCGCGTCTGTTCCCAGCAAGTACAGTGTATCGGACTGAAGAGGAGCTACTGTTCTTGTCAGTTTCCTAAGCAGAGTTGAACTAGATAAGGACCGTGTGTGTAGAAAGCACAGTTCTTATGTTCTGAGCAAGCTCACTCTTCTGGCCCTATAGGAAACACAGTAGAGTAGAAGAGTGCTCTTCTCTCAAAAGCAGAATGTGTTTCTTGTAAGGCGAGATAGCGTTTGTTTTGCAGTCTTAAATGGAGTTGAATCACATGCAGTTTCTGGTTATACGAGCTCGAGTTGTTTTCTGGTAAGGAACGTCACTATTGCGCTCCCATTGCCATACACAGGGCAAATAGCACTCGCATCTGTTCCCAGCAAGTACAGTGTATTGGACTGAAGAGGAGCTACTGTTCTTGTCAGTTTCCTAAGCAGAGTTGAACTACATATGGTCCTTGTGTGTAGGTAGCACAGTTCTTTTGTTCTGAGCAAGCTCACTGTTTGGACCCCATAGGAAACACAGTAGAGTAGAAGAGTGCTCTTCTCTTTAAAGCAGAGTGTGTTTCTTGTAAGGCGAGCTAGCGTTTGTTTCCCAGTCCTAAATGGAGTGGAATCACATGCAGTTTCTGGTCCTACGTGCAAGAGTTGTTTTATGGTCAGAATTGTCACTGTTGTGCTGCCATTGCCATACACAGGACAAATAGCACTGGCGTCTGTTCGCAGCAAGTACAGTGTATTGGACTGAAGAGGATCTACTGTTCTTGTCAGGTTCCTAAGCAGAATTGAACTAGATATGGCCGTGTGTGTAGGAAGCACAGTTCTTTTGTTCTGAGCAAGCTCACTGTTCGGACCACATAGGAAACACTTTACATAGAAGAGTGCTCTTTTCTCAAAAGCAGAGTGTGTTTCATGTAAGGCGAGCTAGCATTTGTTTCCCAGTCCTAAACGGAGTTGAATCACAAGCAGTGTATGGTCCTACGAGCAAGAGTTGTTTTCTGGTAAGAAGAGTCACTATTGTGCTGCCATTGCCATACACAGGACAAATAGCACTGGAGTCTGTTCCCACCAAGTACAGTGTATTGGACTGAATAGGATCTACTGTTCTTGTCAGGTTCCTAAGCAGAGTTGAACTAGATATGGCCGTGTTTGTAGGAAGCACAGTTTTTTTGTTCTGAGCAAGCTCACTGTTCCGAACACATAGGAAACACAGTAGAGTAGAAGAGTGTTCTTTTATCTAAAGCAGAGTGTGTTTCTTGGAAAGTGAGCTTGCGTTTGTTTCCCAGTCATAAATGGAGTTGAGTCACATGCAGTTTTTTGTCCTACAAGCAAGAGTATTTTTCTGGTAAGGAATGTCACTATTGTGCTCTCATTGCCATACACAGTGCAAATAGCACTCGCGTCTGTTCCCAGCAAATACAGTGTATTAGTCTGAAGAGGAGCTACTGTTCTTGTCAGGTTCCTAAGCAGAGTAGAACTACATATGGTCCATGTGTGTAGGAAGCACAGTTCTTTTGTTCTGAGCAAGCTCTCTGTTTGGACCCCATAGGAAACACAGTAGAGTAGAAGAGTGCTCTTTTCTCAAAAGCAGAGTGTGTTTCTTGTAAGGCGAGCTAGCGTTTGTTTCCCAGTCCTAAATGGAGTTGAATCACATGCAGTTTCTGGTCCTACGAGCAAGAGTTGTTTTCTGGTAAGGAAAGTCACTGTTGCGCTCCCATTGCCATACACAGTGCAAATAGCACTCCCGGCTGTTCCCAGCAAGTACAGTATATTTGACTGAAGAGTAGCTACTGTTCTTGTCAGTCTCCTAAGCAGAGTTGAACTAGATATTGCCCGTGTGTCGAGGAAGCACAGTTCATTTGTTCTGAGCAAGCTCACTGTTCGGACCCCATAGGAAACACAGTAGAGTAGAAGAGTGCTCTTTTCTCAAAAGCAGAGTGTGTTTCATGTAAGGCGAGCTAGCATTTGTTTCCCAGTCCTAAATGGAGTTGAATCCCATGCAGTTTCTGGTCCTACGAGCAAGAGTTGTTTTCTGGTAAGGAAAGTCGCTATTGCGCAACCATTGTTATACACAGTGCAAATAGCACTCGCGTCTGTTCCCAGAAAGTACAGTGTATTGGACTAAAGAGGAGCTACTGTTCTTCTCAGTTTCCTAAGCAGTTGAACTAGATATGGCCCGTGTGTCTAGGAAGCACAGTTCATTTGTTCTGAGCAAGCTCACTGTTCTGGCGCTATAGGAAACACAGTAGAGTAGAAGAGTGCTCTTTTCTCAAAAGCAGAGTGTGTTTCTTGTAAGGCGAGCTAGAGTTTGTTTCCCAGTCTTAAATGGAGTTGAGTCACATGCAGTTTTTTGTCCTACGAGCAAGAGTTGTTTTCTGGTAAGACGAGTCACTATTGTGCTCCAATTGCCATACAGAGTGCAAAAAGCACTCGCGTCTGTTCTCAGCAAGTAGAGTGTATCAGACTGAAGAGGAGCTACTGTTCTTTTCAGTTTCCTAAGCAGAGTGGAACTATATATGGCCCGTGTGTGTTGGAAGCACAGTTATTATGTTCTGAGGAAGCTCACTGTTCTGGCCCTATAGGAAACACAGCAGAGTAGAAGAGTGTTCTTTTCTCTAAAGCAGAGTGTGTTTCTTGTATGGCGAGCTAGTGTTTGTTTCCCAGTCCTAAATGGAGTTGATTCCAATGCAGTTTGTGGTCCTATGAGCATGAGTTGTTTTCTGGTAAGGAAAGTCACTATTGTGCTCCCAAGCCATACACAGTGCAAATAGCCCTCCCGTCTGTTCCCAGTAAGTACAGTGTATTGGACTGAAAAGGAGCTACTGTTCTTCTCAGTTTCCTAAGCAGAGTTGAACTACATATGGTTCATGTGTGTAGGAAGCACAGTTCTTTTGTTCTGAGCAAGCTCAAAGTTTGGACCCCATAGGAAACACAGTAGAGTAGAAAGTGCTCTTTTCTCTAAAGCAGAGTGTGTTTCTTGTAAGGCAAGCTAGCGTTTCTTTCCCAGTCTCAAATGGAGTTGAATCACATGCAGTTTCTTGTCCTATGAGCAAGAGTTGTTTTCTGGTAAGGAAAGTCACTATTGTGCTCCAATTGCCCTACACAGTGGAAATAGCACTCGCGTCTGTTCCCAGCAAGTACAGTGTATTGGACTGAAGAGGATCAACTGTTCTTGTCAATTTCGTAAGCAGTGTTGAACTAGATATGGCCGTTTGTGTAGGAATCACAGTTCTTTTGTTCTGAGCAAGCTCACTGTTCGGTCCCCATTGGAAACACAGTAGAGTAGAAGAGTTCTCTTTTCTCAAAAGCAGAGTGTGTTTCTTGTAAGGCTAGCTAACGTTTTTTTCCCAGTCCTGAATGGAGTTGAGTCACATGCTGTTTCTGGTCCTACGAGCAAGAGTTGTTTTCTGGTATGAAGAGTCACTATTGCGCTCCCATTGTCATACACAGGGCAAATAGCACTCGCGTCTGTTCCCATCATGTACAGTGTATTGGACAGAAAATGATCTATTGTTCTTGTCAGTTTCCTAAGCAGAATTGAAGTAGATATGGCCCTGTTTGTAGGAAGCACAGTTCTTTTGTTCTGAGCAAGCTCTCTGTTCTGGCCCTATTGGAAACACAGTAGAGTAGAAGAGTGCTCTTTTCTCAAAAGCAGAGTGTGTTTCTTGAAAGGCGAGCTAGCGTTTGTTTCCCAGTCCTAAATGGAGTTGAATCACACGCAGTTTTTGGTCCTATCAGCAAGAGTTGTTTTCTGGTATGGAAAGTCACTATTGCGCTCCCTTTGCCATACACAGTGCAAATAGCACTCGTGTCTGTTTCCAGCAAGTACAGTGTATTGGACTGAAGAGGAGCTACTGTTCTTGTCAGTTTCCTAAGCAGAGTTGAACTAGATATGGCCCGTGTGTGTAGGAAGTACAGTTCTTTTGTTCTGAGCAAGCTCACTGTACGGACCCCATAAGAAACACAGTATAGTAGAAGAGTGCTCTTTTCTCAAAAGGAGATTGTGTTTCTTGTAAGGCAAGCTAGCGTTTTTTTCCCAGTACTGAATGGAGTTGAGTCACATGCTGTTTCTGGTCCTACGAGCAAGAGTTGTTTTCTGGTATGAAGAGTCACTATTGCGCTCCCATTGTCATACACAGGGCAAATAGCACTCGCGTCTGTTCCCATCATGTACAGTGTATTGGACAGAAAATGATCTATTGTTCTTGTCAGTTTCCTAAGCAGAATTGAAGTAGATATGGCCCTGTTTGTAGGAAGCACAGTTCTTTTGTTCTGAGCAAGCTCTCTGTTCTGGCCCTATTGGAAACACAGTAGAGTAGAAGAGTGCTCTTTTCTCAAAAGCAGAGTGTGTTTCTTGAAAGGCAAGCTAGCGTTTGTTTCCCAGTCCTAAATGGAGTTGAATCACACGCAGTTTTTGGTCCTATCAGCAAGAGTTGTTTTCTGGTAAGGAAAGTCACTATTGCGCTCCCTTTGCCATACACAGTGCAAATAGCACACGCGTCTGTTTCCAGCAAGTACAGTGTATTAGTCTGAAGAGGAGCTACTGTTCTTGTCAGTTTCCTAAGCAGAGTTGAACTAGATACAGCCCGTGTGTGTAGGAAGCACAGTTCTTTTGTTCTGAGCAAGCTCACTGTTCGGACCCCATAGGAAACACAGTAGAGTAAAAGAGTGCTCTTTTCTCAAAAGCAGAGTGTGTTTCATGTAAGGCGAGCTAGCGTTTGTTTCCAAGTCCTAAATGGAGTTGAATCACATGCAGTTTCTGGTCCTACGAGCAAGAGTTGTTTTCTGGAAGGAAAGTCACTATTGCGCTCTCATTGCCATACATAGTGCAAATAGCACTCGCGTCTGTTCCCAGCATGTACAGTGTATTGGACTGAAAAGGATCTACTGTTCTTGTCAGTTTCCTAAGCAGAATTGAACTAGATATGGCCGTGTATGTAGGAAGCACAGTTCTTTTGTTCTGAGCAAGCTCTCATTTCTGGCCCTACAGGAAACACAGTAGAGTAGAAGAGTGCTCTTTTCTCAAAAGCAGAGTGTGTTTCTTGTAAGGCGAGCTAGCGTTTGTTTCCCAGTCCAAAATGGAGTTGAATCACATGCAGTTTTTGGTCCTACCAGCAAGAGTTGTTTTCTGGTAAGGAAAGTCACTATTGCGCTCCCTTTGCCATACACAGTGCAAATAGCACTCGTGTCTGTTTCCAGCAAGTACAGTGTATTGGACTGAAGAGGAGCTACTATTCTTGTCAGTTTCCTAAGCAGAGTTGAACTAGATATGGCCCGTGTGTGTAGGAAACACAGTTCTTTTGTTCTCAGCAAGCTCACTGTTCGGACCCCATAGGAAACACAGTAGAGTAGAAGAGTGCTCTTTTCTCAAAAGCAGAGTGTGTTTCTTGTAAGGCGAGCTAGCGTTTGTTTTCCAGTCCTAAATGGAGTTGAATCACATGCAGTTTCGGGTCCTACGAACAAGAGTTGTTTTCTGGTAAGGAAAGTCATTATTGTGCTCCCATTGCCATACATAGTGCAAATAGCACTCGCATCTGTTCCCAGCAAGTACAGTGTATTGGACTGAAGAGGACTACTGTTCTTGTCAGTTTCCTAAGCAGAGTTGAACTAGATATGGCCGTGTGTGTAGGAAGCACAGTTCTTTTGTTCTGTGCAAGCTTACTGTTCAGGCCCTATAGGAAACACAGTAGAGTAGAAGAGTGCTCTTTTCTCAAAAGCAGAGTGTGTTTCTTGTAAAACGAGCTAGCATTTATTTCCCAGTTGCAAATGGAGTTGAATCACATGCAGTTTTTGGTCCTATGAGCAAGAGTTGTTTTCTGGTAAGACGAGTCATTATTGTTCTCCAATTGCCCTACACAGTGCAAATAGCACTCGCGTCTGTTCCCAGCGTGTACAGTGTATTGGACTGAAGAGGATCTACTGTTCTTGTCAGTTTCCTAAGCAGTGTTGAACTAGATATGGCCGTGTGTGTAGGAAGCACAGTTCTTTTGTTCTGAGCAAGCTCACTGTTCGGTCCCCATAGGAAACACAGTAGAGTAGAAGAGTTCTCTTTTCTCAAAAGCAGAGTGTGTTTCTAGTACGGCGAACTAGCATTTGTTGCCCAGTCCTAAATGGAGTTGAATTACATGCAGTTTCTGGTCCTACGAGCAAGAATTGTTTTCTAGTAAGGAAAGTCACTATTGCGCTCCCATTGCCATACACAGTGCAAATAGCACTCGCGTCTGTTCCCAGCAAGTACAGTGTATCGGACTGAAGAGGAGCTACTGTTTTTGTCAGTTTCCTAAGCAGAATTGAACTAGATATGGCCGCGTGTGTAGGAAGCACAGTTCTTTTGTTCAGAGCAAGCTCACTGTTAGGACCCCATAGGAAACACAATAGAGTAGAAGAGTGCTCTTTTCTCAAAAGCAGAGTGTGTTTCTTGTACGGCAAGCTAGCGTTTGTTTCCCAGTCCTAAATGGAGTTGAATCACATGCAGTTTCTGGTCCTACGAGCAAGAGTTGTTTTCTGGTAAGAGAAGTCACTATTGTGCTCCCATTGCCATACACAGTGCAAATAGCACTCTCATCTGTTCCCAGCAAGTACAGTGTATCAGACTGAAGAGGAGCTACTTTTCTTGTCAGTTTCCTAAGCAGAGTTGAACTAGATATGGCCCGTGTGTGAAGGAAGCACAGTTATAATGTTCTGAGCAAGCTCACTGTTCTGGCCCTGTAGGAAACAGAGTAGAGGAGAAGAGTGCTCTTTTCTCTAAAGCAGAGTGTATTTCTGGTAAGGCGAGCTCGCGTTTGATTCCCAGTCCTAAATGGAATTGAGTCACATGCAGTTTTTGGTCCTACGAGCAAGAGTTGTTTTCTCGTAAGAAGAGTCACTATTGCGCCCCAAATGCCATACACAGTGCAAATAGCACTCGCGTCTGTTCCCAGAAAGTACAGTGTATTGGACTGAAGAGGAGCTACTGTTCTTCTCAGTTTCCTAAGCAGAGTTGAACTAGATATGGTCCATGTGTGTAGGAAGCACAGATCTTTTGTTCTGAGCAAGCTCACTGTTTGGACCCCATAGGAAACGCAGTAGAGTAGAAGAGTGCTCTTTTCTAAAAAACAGAGTGTGTTTCTTGTAAGGCGAGCTAGCGTTTGTTTTGTAGTCCTAAATGGAGTTGAATCACATGCAGTTTGTGGTCCTACGAGCAAGCGTGGTTTTCTGGTAAGAAGAGTCAATATTGCGCTTCCATTGTCATACACAGGGCAAATAGCACTGGCGTCGGTTCCCAGCATGTACAGTGTATTGGACTGAAGAGAATCTACTGTTCTTGTCAGGTTCCTAAGCAGAATTGAACTAGATATGGCCGTGTGTGTAGGAAGCACAGTTCTTTTGTTCTGAGCAAGCTCACTGTTCGGACTCCATAGGAAACAATATAGAGTAGAAGAGTGCTCTTTTCTCAAAAGCAGATGTGTGTTTATTGTAAGGCGAGCTAGCATTTGTTTCCCAGTCCCAAATGGATTTGAATCACATGCAGTTTCTGGTCCTACGAACAAGAGTTGTTTTCTTGTAAGGAAAGTCACTATTGTGCTCCCTTTGCCATACACAGTGCTAATAGCACTTGCGTCTGTTCCCAACAAGTACAGTGTATTGGACTGAAGAGGAGCTACTGTTCTTGTCAGTTTCCTAAGCAGAGTTGAACCAGATATGGCCCGTGTGTGTAGGAAGCACAGGTCTTTTGTTCTGAGCAAGCTCACTGTTCTGGCCCTATAAGAAACAAAGTAGAGTAGAAGAGTGCTCTTTTCTCAAAAGCAGAGTGTGTTTCTTGTAAGGCTAGCTAACGTTTTTTTCCCAGTCCTGAATGGAGTTGAGTCACATGCTGTTTCTGGTCCTACGAGCAAGAGTTGTTTTCTGGTATGAAGAGTCACTATTGCGCTCCCATTGTCATACACAGGGCAAATAGCACTCGCGTCTGTTCCCATCATGTACAGTGTATTGGACAGAAAATGATCTATTGTTCTTGTCAGTTTCCTAAGCAGAATTGAAGTAGATATGGCCCTGTTTGTAGGAAGCACAGTTCTTTTGTTCTGAGCAAGCTCTCTGTTCTGGCCCTATTGGAAACACAGTAGAGTAGAAGAGTGCTCTTTCCTCAAAAGCAGAGTGTGTTTCTTGAAAGGCAAGCTAGCGTTTGTTTCCCAGTCCTAAATGGAGTTGAATCACACGCAGTTTTTGGTCCTATCAGCAAGAGTTGTTTTCTGGTAAGGAAAGTCACTATTGCGCTCCCTTTGCCATACACAGTGCAAATAGCACACGCGTCTGTTTCCAGCAAGTACAGTGTATTAGTCTGAAGAGGAGCTACTGTTCTTGTCAGTTTCCTAAGCAGAGTTGAACTAGATACAGCCCGTGTGTGTAGGAAGCACAGTTCTTTTGTTCTGAGCTAGCTCACTGTTCGGACCCCATAGGAAACACAGTAGAGTAAAAGAGTGCTCTTTTCTCAAAAGCAGCGTGTGTTTCTTGTAAGGCGAGCTAGCGTTTGTTTCCCAGTCCTAAATGGAGTTGAATCACATGCAGTTTCTGGTCCTACGAGCAAGAGTTGTTTTCTGGAAGGAAAGTCACTATTGCGCTCTCATTGCCATACATAGTGCAAATAGCACTCGCGTCTGTTCCCAGCATGTACAGTGTATTGGACTGAAAAGGATCTACTGTTCTTGTCAGTTTCCTAAGCAGAATTGAACTAGATATGGCCGTGTATGTAGGAAGCACAGTTCTTTTGTTCTGAGCAAGCTCTCAGTTCTGGCCCTATAGGAAACACAGTAGAGTAGAAGAGTGCTCTTTTCTCAAAAGCAGAGTGTGTTTCTTGTAAGGCAAGCTAGCATTTATTTCCCAGTTGCAAATGGAGTTGAATCACATGCAGTTTTTGGTCCTATGAGCAAGAGTTGTTTTCTGGTAAGACGAGTCACTATTGTTCTCCAATTGCCCTACACAGTGCAAATAGCACTCGCGTCTGTTCCCAGCATGTACAGTGTATTGGACTGAAGAGGATCTACTGTTCTTGTCAGTTTCCTAAGCAGTGTTGAACTAGATATGGCCGTGTGTGTAGGAAGCACAGTTCTTTTGTTCTGAGCAAGCTCACTGTTCGGTCCCCATAGGAAACACAGTAGAGTAGAAGAGTTCTCTTTTCTCAAAAGCAGAGTGTGTTTCTAGTACGGCGAACTAGCATTTGTTGCCCAGTCCTAAATGGAGTTGAATTACATGCAGTTTCTGGTCCTACGAGCAAGAATTGTTTTCTAGTAAGGAAAGTCACTATTGCGCTCCCATTGCCATACACAGTGCAAATAGCACTCGCGTCTGTTCCCAGCAAGTACAGTGTATCGGACTGAAGAGGAGCTACTGTTTTTGTCAGTTTCCTAAGCAGAATTGAACTAGATATGGCCGCGTGTGTAGGAAGCACAGTTCTTTTGTTCAGAGCAAGCTCACTGTTAGGACCCCATAGGAAACACAATAGAGTAGAAGAGTGCTCTTTTCTCAAAAGCAGAGTGTGTTTCTTGTACGGCAAGCTAGCGTTTGTTTCCCAGTCCTAAATGGAGTTGAATCACATGCAGTTTCTGGTCCTACGAGCAAGAGTTGTTTTCTGGTAAGAAAGTCACTATTGTGCTCCCATTGCCATACACAGTGCAAATAGCACTCTCATCTGTTCCCAGCAAGTACAGTGTATCAGACTGAAGAGGAGCTACTTTTCTTGTCAGTTTCCTAAGCAGAGTTGAACTAGATATGGCCCGTGTGTGAAGGAAGCACAGTTATAATGTTCTGAGCAAGCTCACTGTTCTGGCCCTGTAGGAAACAGAGTAGAGGAGAAGAGTGCTCTTTTCTCTAAAGCAGAGTGTATTTCTGGTAAGGCGAGCTCGCGTTTGATTCCCAGTCCTAAATGGAATTGAGTCACATGCAGTTTTTGGTCCTACGAGCAAGAGTTGTTTTCTCGTAAGAAGAGTCACTATTGCGCCCCAAATGCCATACACAGTGCAAATAGCACTCGCGTCTGTTCCCAGAAAGTACAGTGTATTGGACTGAAGAGGAGCTACTGTTCTTCTCAGTTTCCTAAGCAGAGTTGAACTAGATATGGTCCATGTGTGTAGGAAGCACAGATCTTTTTTCTGAGCAAGCTCACTGTTTGGACCCCATAGGAAACGCAGTAGAGTAGAAGAGTGCTCTTTTCTAAAAAACAGAGTGTGTTTCTTATAAGGCGAGCTAGCGTTTGTTTTGTAGTCCTAAATGGAGTTGAATCACATGCAGTTTGTGGTCCTACGAGCAAGCATGGTTTTCTGGTAAGAAGAGTCAATATTGCGCTTCCATTGTCATACACAGGGCAAATAGCACTGGCGTCGGTTCCCAGCATGTACAGTGTATTGGACTGAAGAGAATCTACTGTTCTTGTCAGGTTCCTAAGCAGAATTGAACTAGATATGGCCGTGTGTGTAGGAAGCACAGTTCTTTTGGTCTGAGCAAGCTCACTGTTCGGACTCCATAGGAAACAATATAGAGTAGAAGAGTGCTCTTTTCTCAAAAGCAGATGTGTGTTTATTGTAAGGCGAGCTAGCATTTGTTTCCCAGTCCCAAATGGATTTGAATAACATGCAGTTTCTGGTCCTACGAGCAAGAGTTGTTTTCTTGTAAGGAAAGTCACTATTGTGCTCCCTTTGCCATACACAGTGCTAATAGCACTTGCGTCTGTTCCCAACAAGTACAGTGTATTGGACTGAAGAGGAGCTACTGTTCTTGTCAGTTTCCTAAGCAGAGTTGAACCAGATATGGCCCGTGTGTGTAGGAAGCACAGGTCTTTTGTTCTGAGCAAGCTCACTGTTCTGGCCCTATAAGAAACAAAGTAGAGTAGAAGAGTGCTCTTTTCTCAAAAGCAGAGTGTGTTTCTTGTAAGGCTAGCTAACGTTTGTTTCCCAGTCCTAAATGGAGTTGAGTCACATGCAGTTTTTGGTCCTACGAGCAAGAGTAGTTTTCTGGTAAGAAGAGTCACTATTGGGCTCCCATTGCCATACACAGTACAAATAGCACTCGCGTATGTTCCCAGCATGTACAGTGTATTGGACTGAAAAGGATCTATTGTTCTTGTCAGTTTCCTAAGCAAAATTGAACCAGATATGGCCGTGTATGTAGGAAGCACAGTTCTTTTTTTCTGAGCAAATTCACTGTTCGGAACCCATAGGAAATACAGTACAGAAGAAGAGTGCTCTTTTCTCATAAGCAGAGTGTGTTTCTTGTGAGGCGAGATAGCGTTTGTTTCCCAGTACTAAATGTAGTTGAATCCCATGCAGTTTGTGGTCCTACGAGCAAGATTTGTTTTCTGGTAAGAAGAGTAACTATTGCGCTCCCATTGTCATACACAGGGCAAATAGCACTGGCGTCTGTTCCCAGCATGTACAGTGTATTGGACTGAAAAGGATCTATTGTTCTTGTCAGTTTCCTAAGCAGAATTGAACTAGATATGGCCATGTGTGTAGGAAGCACAGTTCTCTTGTTCTGATCAAGCTCACTGTTCTGGCCCTATAGGAAACACAGAAGAGTAGAAGAGTGCTCATTTCTGAAAAGCAGATAGTGTTTCTTGTAAGGCGAGCTAGTGTTTGTTTCCCAGTCCTAAATGGAGTTGAATCACATGCAGTTTCTGGTCCTACGAGCAAGAGTTGTTTTCTGGTAAGGAAAGTCATTATTGTGCTCCCATTGCCATACATAGTGCAAATAGCACTCGCGTCTGTTCCCACCATGTACAGTGTATTGGACTGAAAAGGATCTATTGTTCTTGTGAGTTTCCTAAGCAGAATTGAACTAGATATGGCCGTGTATATAGGAAGCACAGTTCATTTGTTCTGAGCAAGCTCTCTGTTCTGGCCCTACAGGAAACACAGTAGAGTAGAAGAGTGCTCTTTTCTCAAAAGCAGAGTGTGTTTCTTGTAATGCGAGCTAGCGTTTGTTTCCCAGTCCTAAATGGAGTTGAAACACATGCAGTTTTTGGTCCTACCAGCAAGAGTTGTTTTCTCGTAAGGAAAGTCACTAATGCGCTCCCTTTGCCATACACAGTGCAAAGAGCACTCGTGTCTGTTTCGAGCAAGTACAGTGTATTGGACTGAAGAGGAGCTACTGTTCTTGTCAGTTTCCTAAGCAGAGTTGAACTAGATATGGCCCGTGTGTGTAGGAAGCACAGTTTTTTGTTCTGAGCAAACTCACTGTTCTGGCCCTATAGGAAACACAATAGAGTAGAAGAGTGCTCTTTTCTCAAAAGCAGAGTGTGTTTCTTCTAAGGCGAGCTAGCGTTTGTTTCCCAGTCCTAAATGGAGTTGAATCACATGCAGTTTCTGGTCCTACGAGCAAGAGTTGTTTTCTGGTAAGGAAAGTTATTATTGTGCTCCCATTGCCATACATAGTGCAAATAGCACTCGCATCTGTTCCCAGCAAGTACAGTGTATTGGACTGAAGAGGAGCTACTGTTCTTGTCAGTTTCCTAAGCAGAGTTGAACTAGATATGGCCCCTGTGTGTAGGAAGCACAGTTCTTTTGTTCTGAGCAAGTTCACTGTTCTGGCACTATAGGAAACACAGTAGAGTAGAAGAGTGCTCTTTTCTCAAAAGCAGAGTGTGTTTCTTGTAAGGCGAGCTAGAATTTATTTCCCAGTTCTAAATGGAGTTAAATCACATGCAGTTTTTGGTCCTATGAGCAAGAGTTGTTTTCTGGTAAGGAATGTCACTATTGTGCTCTCATTGCCATGCACAGTGCAAATTGCACTCGCGTCTGTTCCCAGCATGTACAGTGTATTGGCATGAAGAAGAGCTACTTTTCTTCTCAGTTTCCTAAGCAGAGTTGAACTAGATATGGCCCCTGTGTGTAGGAAGCACATTTCTTTTGTTCTGAGCAAGCTCACTGTTCTGGCCCTATAGGAAACACAGTAGAGTAGAAGAGTGCTCTTTTCTCAAAAGCAGAGTGTGTTTCTTGTAAGGCGAGCTAGCGTTTGTTTCCCAGTCCTAAATGGAGTTGAATCACATACAGTTTCTGGTCCTACGAGCAAGAGTTGTTTTCTGGTAAGGAAAGTCACTATTGCGCTCCCATTGCCATACACAGTGCAAATAGCACTGGCTTCTGTTCCCATCAAGTAGAGTGTATCGTACTGAAGAGGAGCTACTGTTCTTGTCAGTTTCCTAAGCAGAGTTGAACTAGATATGGCCTGTGTGTGCAGGAAGCACAGTTCTTTTGTTCTGAGCAAGCTCACTGTTCGGACCCCATAGGAAACACAGTAGAGTAGAAGAGTGCTCTTTTCTCAAAAGCAGAGTGTGTTTCATGTAAGGCAAGCTTGCATTTGTTTCCCAGTCCTAAATGGAGTTGAATCACATGCTGTTTCTTGTCCTAGGAGCAAGAGTTGTTTTCTGGTAAGAAGAGTCACTATTGCGCTCCCATTGTCATACACAGGGCAAATAGCACTCGCGTCTGTTCCCAGCATGTACAGTGTATTGGACTGAAAAGGATCTATTGTTCTTGTCAGTTTCCTAAGCAGAACTGAACTAGGTATATCCCTGTATGTAGGAAGCACAGTTCTTTTGTTCTGAGCAAGCTCTCTGTTCTGGCCCTCTAGGAAACACAGTAGAGTAGAAGAGTGCTCTTTTCTCAAAAGCAGAGTGTGTTTCTTGAAAGGCGAGCTAGCGTTTGTTTCCCAGTCCTAAATGGAGTTGAATCATATGCAGTTTCTAATCCTACGAGCAAGAGTTGTTTTATGGTAAGAATAGTCACTATTGCACTGCCATTGTCATACACCGGACAAATAGCCCTGGCGTCTGTTCCCAGCAAGTACGGTGTATTGGACTGAAGAGGATCTACTGTTCTTGTCAGGTTCCTAAGCAGAATTGAACTAGATATGGCCGTGTGTGTAGGAAGCACAGTTCTTTTGTTCAGAGCAAGCTCACTTTTCGGACCCTATAGGAAACACAGTAGAGTAGAAGAGTGCTCTTTTCTCAAAAGCAGAGTGTGTTTCTTGTACGGCAAGCTAGCGTTTGTTTTCCAGTCCTAAATGGAGTTGAATCCCATGCAGTTTCTGGTCCTACGAGCAAGAGTTTATTTCTGGTAAGGAAAGTCACTATTGTGCTCCCATTGCCATAAACAGGGCAAATAGCACTGGCGTCTGTTCCCAGCATGTACAGTGTATTGGACTGAAGAGGTTCCACTGTTCTTGTCAGTTTCCTAAGCAGAATTGAACAAGATATGGCCCGTTTGTGTAGGAAGCACAGTTCTTTTGTTCTGAGCAAGCTCACTGTTCTGGCCCTATAGGAAACACAGTAGAGTAGAAGAGTGCTCTTTTCTCAAAAGCAGAGTGTGTTTCTTGTAAGGCTAGCTAGCGTTTGTTACCCAGTCCTAAATGGAGTTGAGTCACATGCAGTTTTTGGTCCTACGAGCAAGACTTGTTTTCTGGTAAGGAAAGTCACTATTGCGCTCCCATTGCCATACATAGTGCAAATAGCACTCACGTCTGTTCCCAGCAAGTACAGTGTATTGGACTGAAGAGGAGCTACTGTTCTTGTCACTTTCCTAAGCAGAATTGAACTAGATATGGCCGTGTATGTAGGAAGCACAGTTCTTTTGTTCTGAGCAAGCTCTCTGTTCTGGCCCTATAGGAAGCACAGTAGAGTAGAAGAGTGTTCTTTTCTCAAAAGCAGAGTGTGTTTCCTGTAACGCGAGCTAGCGTTTGTTTCCCAGTCCTAAATGAGTTGAATCATATCCAGTTTTTGGTCCTACGAGCAAGAGTTGTTTTCTGGTAGGAAAGTCACTATTGCGCTCCCTTTGCCATACACAGTGCAAATAGCACTCGCCTCTGTTTCCAGCAAGTACAGTGTATCAGAGTGAAGAGGAGCTACTTTTCTTGTCAGTTTCCTAAGCAGAGTTGAACTAGATATGGCCCGTGTGTGAAGGAAGCACAGTTATAATGTTCTGAGCAAGCTCACTGTTCTGGCCCTGTAGGAAACAGAGTAGAGGAGAAGAGTGCTCTTTTCTCTAAAGCAGAGTGTATTTCTGGTAAGGCGAGCTCGCGTTTGATTCCCAGTCCTAAATGGAATTGAGTCACATGCAGTTTTTGGTCCTACGAGCAAGAGTTGTTTTCTCGTAAGAAGAGTCACTATTGCGCCCCAAATGCCATACACAGTGCAAATAGCACTCGCGTCTCTTCCCAGAAAGTACAGTGTATTGGACTGAAGAGGAGCTACTGTTCTTCTCAGTTTCCTAAGCAGAGTTGAACTAGATATGGTCCATGTGTGTAGGAAGCACAGATCTTTTGTTCTGAGCAAGCTCACTGTTTGGACCCCATAGGAAACGCAGTAGAGTAGAAGAGTGCTCTTTTCTAAAAAACAGAGTGTGTTTCTTGTAAGGCGAGCTAGCGTTTGTTTTGTAGTCCTAAATGGAGTTGAATCACATGCAGTTTGTGGTCCTACGAGCAAGCATGGTTTTCTGGTAAGAAGAGTCAATATTGCGCTTCCATTGTCATACACAGGGCAAATAGCACTGGCGTCGGTTCCCAGCATGTACAGTGTATTGGACTGAAGAGAATCTACTGTTCTTGTCAGGTTCCTAAGCAGAATTGAACTAGATATGGCCGTGTGTGTAGGAAGCACAGTTCTTTTGGTCTGAGCAAGCTCACTGTTCGGACTCCATAGGAAACAATATAGAGTAGAAGAGTGCTCTTTTCTCAAAAGCAGATGTGTGTTTATTGTAAGGCGAGCTAGCATTTGTTTCCCAGTCCCAAATGGATTTGAATCACATGCAGTTTCTGGTCCTACGAGCAAGAGTTGTTTTCTTGTAAGGAAAGTCACTATTGTGCTCCCTTTGCCATACACAGTGCTAATAGCACTTGCGTCTGTTCCCAACAAGTACAGTGTATTGGACTGAAGAGGAGCTACTGTTCTTGTCAGTTTCCTAAGCAGAGTTGAACCAGATATGGCCCGTGTGTGTAGGAAGCACAGGTCTTTTGTTCTGAGCAAGCTCACTGTTCTGGCCCTATAAGAAACAAAGTAGAGTAGAAGAGTGCTCTTTTCTCAAAAGCAGAGTGTGTTTCTTGTAAGGCTAGCTAACGTTTGTTTCCCAGTCCTAAATGGAGTTGAGTCACATGCAGTTTTTTGTCCTACGAGCAAGAGTAGTTTTCTGGTAAGAAGAGTCACTATTGGGCTCCCATTGCCATACACAGTACAAATAGCACTCGCGTATGTTCCCAGCATGTACAGTGTATTGGACTGAAAAGGATCTATTGTTCTTGTCAGTTTCCTAAGCAAAATTGAACCAGATATGGCCGTGTATGTAGGAAGCACAGTTCTTTTTTTCTGAGCAAATTCACTGTTCGGAACCCATAGGAAATACAGTACAGAAGAAGAGTGCTCTTTTCTCATAAGCAGAGTGTGTTTCTTGTGAGGCGAGATAGCGTTTGTTTCCCAGTACTAAATGTAGTTGAATCCCATGCAGTTTGTGGTCCTACGAGCAAGATTTGTTTTCTGGTAAGAAGAGTAACTATTGCGCTCCCATTGTCATACACAGGGCAAATAGCACTGGCGTCTGTTCCCAGCATGTACAGTGTATTGGACTGAAAAGGATCTATTGTTCTTGTCAGTTTCCTAAGCAGAATTGAACTAGATATGGCCATGTGTGTAGGAAGCACAGTTCTCTTGTTCTGATCAAGCTCACTGTTCTGGCCCTATAGGAAACACAGAAGAGTAGAAGAGTGCTCATTTCTGAAAAGCAGATAGTGTTTCTTGTAAGGCGAGCTAGTGTTTGTTTCCCAGTCCTAAATGGAGTTGAATCACATGCAGTTTCTGGTCCTACGAGCAAGAGTTGTTTTCTGGTAAGGAAAGTCATTATTGTGCTCCCATTGCCATACATAGTGCAAATAGCACTCGCGTCTGTTCCCACCATGTACAGTGTATTGGACTGAAAAGGATCTATTGTTCTTGTGAGTTTCCTAAGCAGAATTGAACTAGATATGGCCGTGTATATAGGAAGCACAGTTCATTTGTTCTGAGCAAGCTCTCTGTTCTGGCCCTACAGGAAACACAGTAGAGTAGAAGAGTGCTCTTTTCTCAAAAGCAGAGTGTGTTTCTTGTAATGCGAGCTAGCGTTTGTTTCCCAGTCCTAAATGGAGTTGAAACACATGCAGTTTTTGGTCCTACCAGCAAGAGTTGTTTTCTCGTAAGGAAAGTCACTAATGCGCTCCCTTTGCCATACACAGTGCAAAGAGCACTCGTGTCTGTTTCGAGCAAGTACAGTGTATTGGACTGAAGAGGAGCTACTGTTCTTGTCAGTTTCCTAAGCAGAGTTGAACTAGATATGGCCCGTGTGTGTAGGAAGCACAGTTTTTTGTTCTGAGCAAACTCACTGTTCTGGCCCTATAGGAAACACAATAGAGTAGAAGAGTGCTCTTTTCTCAAAAGCAGAGTGTGTTTCTTCTAAGGCGAGCTAGCGTTTGTTTCCCAGTCCTAAATGGAGTTGAATCACATGCAGTTTCTGGTCCTACGAGCAAGAGTTGTTTTCTGGTAAGGAAAGTTATTATTGTGCTCCCATTGCCATACATAGTGCAAATAGCACTCGCATCTGTTCCCAGCAAGTACAGTGTATTGGACTGAAGAGGAGCTACTGTTCTTGTCAGTTTCCTAAGCAGAGTTGAACTAGATATGGCCCCTGTGTGTAGGAAGCACAGTTCTTTTGTTCTGAGCAAGCTCACTGTTCTGGCCCTATAGGAAACACAGTAGAGTAGAAGAGTGCTCTTTTCTCAAAAGCAGAGTGTGTTTCTTGTAAGGCGAGCTAGCGTTTGTTTCCCAGTCCTAAATGGAGTTGAATCACATACAGTTTCTGGTCCTACGAGCAAGAGTTGTTTTCTGGAAGGAAAGTCACTATTGCGCTCTCATTGCCATACATAGTGCAAATAGCACTCGCGTCTGTTCCCAGCATGTACAGTGTATTGGACTGAAAAGGATCTACTGTTCTTGTCAGTTTCCTAAGCAGAATTGAACTAGATATGGCCGTGTATGTAGGAAGCACAGTTCTTTTGTTCTGAGCAAGCTCTCAGTTCTGGCCCTATAGGAAACACAGTAGAGTAGAAGAGTGCTCTTTTCTCAAAAGCAGAGTGTGTTTCTTGTAAGGCAAGCTAGCATTTATTTCCCAGTTGCAAATGGAGTTCAATCACATGCAGTTTTTGGTCCTATGAGCAAGAGTTGTTTTCTGGTAAGACGAGTCACTATTGTTCTCCAATTGCCCTACACAGTGCAAATAGCACTCCCGTCTGTTCCCAGCATGTACAGTGTATTGGACTGAAGAGGATCTACTGTTCTTGTCAGTTTCCTAAGCAGTGTTGAACTAGATATGGCCGTGTGTGTAGGAAGCACAGTTCTTTTGTTCTGAGCAAGCTCACTGTTCGGTCCCCATAGGAAACACAGTAGAGTAGAAGAGTTCTCTTTTCTCAAAAGCAGAGTGTGTTTCTAGTACGGCGAACTAGCATTTGTTGCCCAGTCCTAAATGGAGTTGAATTACATGCAGTTTCTGGTCCTACGAGCAAGAATTGTTTTCTAGTAAGGAAAGTCACTATTGCGCTCCCATTGCCATACACAGTGCAAATAGCACTCGCGTCTGTTCCCAGCAAGTACAGTGTATCGGACTGAAGAGGAGCTACTGTTTTTGTCAGTTTCCTAAGCAGAATTGAACTAGATATGGCCGCATGTGTAGGAAGCACAGTTCTTTTGTTCAGAGCAAGCTCACTGTTAGGACCCCATAGGAAACACAATAGAGTAGAAGAGTGCTCTTTTCTCAAAAGCAGAGTGTGTTTCTTGTACGGCAAGCTAGCGTTTGTTTCCCAGTCCTAAATGGAGTTGAATCACATGCAGTTTCTGGTCCTACGAGCAAGAGTTGTTTTCTGGTAAGAAAGTCACTATTGTGCTCCCATTGCCATACACAGTGCAAATAGCACTCTCATCTGTTCCCAGCAAGTACAGTGTATCAGACTGAAGAGGAGCTACTTTTCTTGTCAGTTTCCTAAGCAGAGTTGAACTAGATATGGCCCGTGTGTGAAGGAAGCACAGTTATAATGTTCTGAGCAAGCTCACTGTTCTGGCCCTGTAGGAAACAGAGTAGAGGAGAAGAGTGCTCTTTTCTCTAAAGCAGAGTGTATTTCTGGTAAGGCGAGCTCGCGTTTGATTCCCAGTCCTAAATGGAATTGAGTCACATGCAGTTTTTGGTCCTACGAGCAAGAGTTGTTTTCTCGTAAGAAGAGTCACTATTGCGCCCCAAATGCCATACACAGTGCAAATAGCACTCGCGTCTGTTCCCAGAAAGTACAGTGTATTGGACTGAAGAGGAGCTACTGTTCTTCTCAGTTTCCTAAGCAGAGTTGAACTAGATATGGTCCATGTGTGTAGGAAGCACAGATCTTTTGTTCTGAGCAAGCTCACTGTTTGGACCCCATAGGAAACGCAGTAGAGTAGAAGAGTGCTCTTTTCTAAAAAACAGAGTGTGTTTCTTATAAGGCGAGCTAGCGTTTGTTTTGTAGTCCTAAATGGAGTTGAATCACATGCAGTTTGTGGTCCTACGAGCAAGCATGGTTTTCTGGTAAGAAGAGTCAATATTGCGCTTCCATTGTCATACACAGGGCAAATAGCACTGGCGTCGGTTCCCAGCATGTACAGTGTATTGGACTGAAGAGAATCTACTGTTCTTGTCAGGTTCCTAAGCAGAATTGAACTAGATATGGCCGTGTGTGTAGGAAGCACAGTTCTTTTGGTCTGAGCAAGCTCACTGTTCGGACTCCATAGGAAACAATATAGAGTAGAAGAGTGCTCTTTTCTCAAAAGCAGATGTGTGTTTATTGTAAGGCGAGCTAGCATTTGTTTCCCAGTCCCAAATGGATTTGAATCACATGCAGTTTCTGGTCCTACGAGCAAGAGTTGTTTTCTTGTAAGGAAAGTCACTATTGTGCTCCCTTTGCCATACACAGTGCTAATAGCACTTGCGTCTGTTCCCAACAAGTACAGTGTATTGGACTGAAGAGGAGCTACTGTTCTTGTCAGTTTCCTAAGCAGAGTTGAACCAGATATGGCCCGTGTGTGTAGGAAGCACAGGTCTTTTGTTCTGAGCAAGCTCACTGTTCTGGCCCTATAAGAAACAAAGTAGAGTAGAAGAGTGCTCTTTTCTCAAAAGCAGAGTGTGTTTCTTGTAAGGCTAGCTAACGTTTGTTTCCCAGTCCTAAATGGAGTTGAGTCACATGCAGTTTTTGGTCCTACGAGCAAGAGTAGTTTTCTGGTAAGAAGAGTCACTATTGGGCTCCCATTGCCATACACAGTACAAATAGCACTCGCGTATGTTCCCAGCATGTACAGTGTATTGGACTGAAAAGGATCTATTGTTCTTGTCAGTTTCCTAAGCAAAATTGAACCAGATATGGCCGTGTATGTAGGAAGCACAGTTCTTTTTTTCTGAGCAAATTCACTGTTCGGAACCCATAGGAAATACAGTACAGAAGAAGAGTGCTCTTTTCTCATAAGCAGAGTGTGTTTCTTGTGAGGCGAGATAGCGTTTGTTTCCCAGTACTAAATGTAGTTGAATCCCATGCAGTTTGTGGTCCTACGAGCAAGATTTGTTTTCTGGTAAGAAGAGTAACTATTGCGCTCCCATTGTCATACACAGGGCAAATAGCACTGGCGTCTGTTCCCAGCATGTACAGTGTATTGGACTGAAAAGGATCTATTGTTCTTGTCAGTTTCCTAAGCAGAATTGAACTAGATATGGCCATGTGTGTAGGAAGCACAGTTCTCTTGTTCTGATCAAGCTCACTGTTCTGGCCCTATAGGAAACACAGAAGAGTAGAAGAGTGCTCATTTCTGAAAAGCAGATAGTGTTTCTTGTAAGGCGAGCTAGTGTTTGTTTCCCAGTCCTAAATGGAGTTGAATCACATGCAGTTTCTGGTCCTACGAGCAAGAGTTGTTTTCTGGTAAGGAAAGTCATTATTGTGCTCCCATTGCCATACATAGTGCAAATAGCACTCGCGTCTGTTCCCACCATGTACAGTGTATTGGACTGAAAAGGATCTATTGTTCTTGTGAGTTTCCTAAGCAGAATTGAACTAGATATGGCCGTGTATATAGGAAGCACAGTTCATTTGTTCTGAGCAAGCTCTCTGTTCTGGCCCTACAGGAAACACAGTAGAGTAGAAGAGTGCTCTTTTCTCAAAAGCAGAGTGTGTTTCTTGTAATGCGAGCTAGCGTTTGTTTCCCAGTCCTAAATGGAGTTGAAACACATGCAGTTTTTGGTCCTACCAGCAAGAGTTGTTTTCTCGTAAGGAAAGTCACTAATGCGCTCCCTTTGCCATACACAGTGCAAAGAGCACTCGTGTCTGTTTCGAGCAAGTACAGTGTATTGGACTGAAGAGGAGCTACTGTTCTTGTCAGTTTCCTAAGCAGAGTTGAACTAGATATGGCCCGTGTGTGTAGGAAGCACAGTTTTTTGTTCTGAGCAAACTCACT